>NC_138217.1:8945731-8958231 GCF_964194415.1 Vipera berus | reverse complement strand
TTCTTCGTTCACCGTAATGATCCCCTGATGATTAAACTGTCGAAATGGAAGGTTAAAGTTCAGAAGGAGCGCAAAAGAAGCTTGATAAGATGGGGAAAGGTTGCTGAGCTGGAAACCAGGAGACTGGGAGTTCTAGTTTTTTTTTTTTAATCCCATTTATATCCCGCCCTTCTCTGAAGACTCAGGGTGGCTTACAATTTAAGCACAAACCAATGTGCTTAGCAATAGCCTTCATTCTATGTATATGCCTGCTTATTAGGGCTTTCACACACACCCCAAGCGGCATTATTACAAAGTCAGCTTAATTGCCCCCAATAATCTGGGTCCTCATTTTACCTACCTCGAAGGATGGAAGGCTGAGTCAACCTTGAGCCTGGTGGGACTCGAACCTGCACTAATTGCAGGCAGCTGGTGTTACTTAAGGAGGCATTAGCCCACTGCTTCACCAAGGCTCAGTCGTAGGCATGAAACCCCAGCAAGCGTTAAGCAGGCTTGTGAGTTCTCATCCCGCCTTAGGTACCAAAGTCGACTGGGCAACTTTGGGCCAATCACCAGGAGACGGGGAGTTCTTGTCCCGCCTTACACATGAAAGCCGACTGGGTGACTTTGGGCCAATCACCAGGAGACGGAGTTCTAGTCCTGCCTTACACATGAAAGCCGACTGGGTGACTTTGGGCCAATCACCAGGAGACGGGGAGTTCTAGTCCCGCCTTACACATGAAAGTCGGCTGGGTGACTTTGGGCCAATCACCAGGAGACTGAATTCTAGTCCTGCCTTAGGGATGAAAGTCAATAGGGCGACTTTGGCCCAATCACCAGGAGACTGTGAGTTCTAGTCCCTGCTTTTTTCTGCCTGTCTTTTCTCTCTCTGACATCATCTCCCTTTTCTCTGTGTCCACCTTTCGCTCTCCGATCTGCTCCGTTTTTCCTGACCTATCAATCCTCAAATTAGGTAACGTTTCCATTAGCCTTCTTCTGACTATGGCCCCTAAACCTAAACCAGCCCAAACAGAATAATTCTCCTCCGTCTCCCGCGCAAAGTTTTTTTAAAAAAACATTCTGGAGTTTTAATTTGTGCCAAGGCTGAATTACCTTATTGATGGTGATCCTTTCCTCCGAGATGCCCGAGTAGTTGCCGCGCTGGGTGAACAGCTCCTCGATCCCCATTGCTTTCAGATTTTCAATCAAGTCGTAGTTCTTCTCCAGCTTAAATCTGGGCATCACGACTTCCCGGGTTCTAGCGAGAGAATTAGGAGTGGAACGTGAACGGATGCGAGTCATCTGCAGCACTTATTAAGTCTTTTAAGGATCATTTGTTTGGCTCCCCCCCCCCCCGATCCATTGCTAGCGTACAGCCCACCGTTGCTCCACTTAATGGCCAACTACAGCCAGAAGTTACACTGGAAAAAGGGACTGAATTGACTTTTGTGCCTAAGGTGGGACTAGAACTCACAGTCTCCTGGTGATTGGCTCCAAAGTCCCCTAGTTAGCTGTCATGCCTAAGGCGAGACTAGAATTCACCGTCTCCTGCTGCTTGGCCCAAAAGTACCCAGCTGGCTTTCATGCTTAAGCTGGGACTAGAACTCACCATCTCCTGGTGATTGGCCCAAAGTCACCCAGCTGGCTTTCATGCCTAAGGCGGGACTAAAGCTCCACTCTCCTGATGATTGGCCCAAAGTCATCCAGTTTCATGCCTAAGACGGAACTAGAATTCCCAGTCTCGTGCTTTCTAGGCTGCTACCTTAACCCCCAGACCGTAATCATCATTTTAGATAGGAATCGGGAGAGTGTGAGATACTTAGTGGGCGGAGGATCTCCGTGGTGATAGGATACCTGTTGGTCATGCTCTTCTGCCATCTCTCCACCACCTGGGGACTCAGTTGGTTCTCCAGAGCCTTCAGGCCGGCCAGTTTATAGGGAAGCACAATCAACATGCTGATGTTACCCACGTAGGGCAGTCGCAACACCCTGCAGTCCAGCTCGTTGTCTTCGGTGGCCAGGAAGCTGGCTTTGGTCTTCATCATAGGAACCTTGACCGTCTCTTTCTCGTTCAGCCGGAAGTTCTGTTTGTGGGTCATCTCCACCGGAAACTTGTTCTCCCAGGTTCCTAGGGAACACACATGAAAACGCCAGGCCGTCATTCTTTTCCCGGGGCTGATTGTGTTTCGCTGCATCGCTTCCTTCTACCAGCAGCCCTCGACTTAACGACCGCAATTTTTTGCCCAACATTTCTGTTGCTAAGCGAAAAGCCTTGTTGTGTGAATTTGGCCCCATCTTATGACCTTTCATGCCATAACGGTTAAGAGAATCCCTGCAGTTTTTAGGGGAGTAAGCCGGTTGTAAAATGAATCTGGCTTCCCCGTTGTCAAAAGGTCGCAAAAGGGGGATCGCGTGACCCCGGGAGCACGGCAACCGTCCTCTGAATTTTGATCACGTGACCACGGGGGGTTGCTGCAACAGACTGGAGTGTGAAAAACGATCGTAAGTCACTTTTTTAGTGCCACTGTAACTTCGAACAGCCACTAAACAAACTGCTACAAGTTGAGGACTACCTAATTTTTAAGGGAGGTTAGCGATCACAGAAACATCCACTGTACAGGTGGTCCTCGACTTACAACAGCCCATTTGGTGACCATGCAAAGTTACAACGGCGCTGAAAAAAAGTGACCTAGGACCACTTTTCACCCTTTTGCACTATCCCCATGGTCACATGATCAAAATTCGGACTCCTGACAACCGACCCACATTTTTAGGACGGTCTCAGTGTCCCGGGGTCACGTGATTTCTCCCTTTTTTTTGCGACCTTCCTGACAAGCAAAGCCAATGGGGGGAAGCCACATTCACTTAACCGTGTTAGTAACGTAACGTCGGCAGTGATTCCACCTAACAAAAGGTGGCACGAAAGGTCGTAAAATTGGGCAAAATTCATTTAGCAAATTTTTCATTTAGCAACCCCAATTTGGGGCTCTTAAGAGATACAGTAAGGGAAATTCTTTCTATGTTATTCTTTCTCTGATCTCGTGTGCCCATCCCATCCAGCCCAAAGAAAGTCTGGAATGCTATAGGTTCTCCTGCCACGGGTAGGGGGGTCGAAATAGATGACCTCCAGGGTCCCTTCCACTCCTATTATTATTCTATGTTCTATATGTATTAAAAAAAACCCAGCCTTTGCTGATATCTCTTGCTTTACCTTTGAAGTACAAACAATTGAGAATCATCATGAGCGTGTCAGGGTGTACGTTGACGAGAGCGTCTTTAATTAAACCTTTGGTGAGCTTTACAATCCGCTCATTTGCTTGAGTGATGAAGGCCGGGTCAGAAAAGTCAGCCAGCTGAGCCTCGGCAAAATAGTACTTTTTCATGTTGTCCTTGAACTCGTTCAGGATGGAGAATTGCCTTTGGATGTACAGGTCGTTGACTGACCTGAGGGTGTAGCCAAAATTTCTCCGGAAGAGCCGGTGAGTGAGTTTGAGGAAGAGGTTGTGAATAGTCAGGTAGTCGTAGGTGGAACTGGAATTCACAAAGTCTTCAAAGCCTAGCACGTCCCAGACTTCCTCCAGGGTTTGACCTCTCAGTCCCAAGGAAACCATCGCCATGGCGGCGGAGATGCCAACCGGAGCCAAGAAAATATTGTCGGAAGAATTGACGTGGTCCCGAAGGCTTCGGTAAAGGTTGAAGCCAAAATAGGCATTGAGGATGTTGAGACGTTGGATTCTGGTCTTCCCACGGAAGAGCGCCAGCACGTTGCCTTGCTCGACGTGAGAAATGGCATCCGGAATGCTGTCAATTATATCAATATAGTCGTCGTCACCCTCGCTTAAGAGTTTATCAAAGTCCAGGTAGTCCTCCTCATCCTCTTCTTCCACACTCAAGTCGTTGGTCACCGTGTTTTCTTGATGGAATTCGGGGGAGAGGTCGGTCACCTGAAGGGTGGCGTTCCTGAGAAGGCTACGAGAGTGGAGGGATTGGGCCTCGCCGCCCAGCTGTTCAAAGTGCTCGTGAAGGTCCTTGATGCCACACCATGCCAAGGAGATGGCGAGGGAGAAGACCACCAAGCACCAAAAGAACTTCATCGTATTTGAGCTGGAAATGGGAGTCCTTCAAAGGAGATGCTTCTGAGCTAGACAAGAGGATTTACAGAGGTTTACATGGTCTGAATCGGATTCTGTGATTGTGAAAGTGACAGTTTGGGTGCCAGGAAGTGAAGTCAGCTAGATACGGTTGAGATGTTTTAATCAAGTAATTGCAATGGTGTACATTGAGTTAAAGAAAAGGTGAATGGAACAGGGTTCTGGGTCACACATTGGAGTAAGGAATGGTTTGCGTTATGCAATGTTCATAGGATACTGGATTCCTACCACAGAACTCATCAGCTGGAATGTATTTGAATGTATGTAACTAGTCAGATTGGACATGGACAGAGGACCTGGTGCCAGTCTCCATGTGATGATATGTAACCTCACACTAGTGATTTTTTTTTCCTTCCAAATATGTCTCATGGGATTATTAGGAAGATAAAAGGCAGGGGAGGAAGCGTCGCGCCCTGTGGAGTCCTTCATGTTCTCTGAGCTTGCTTTCTTGAAGACATTTCATTACCCAACTAGGTAACATCGTCAGTAACATCATGCACCGATTACGTTACCTAGTTGGGTAATGAAACGTTTGCAAGTAAAAAAATATATCTATGGAGATTTTCAATCATCCAGGTCATGGCTGTCCCAAAGGTGCTTCTTCCCCCCCTCCCCACCCCAAGAGTCAACTAGACTTTCTTTGTTTTTCCTTGAAGACATTTTGCTTCTCATCCAGGAAACTTCCGTTCTTCAGAAGTGAAGAAACTTCTTGGATGAGAAGTGAAATGTCTTCAAAGACAAAGAAAGCCCAGTTTGCCTTTTGAAAAATGGCACCTTTGGGTCTGCAAGAAAACAACCAAACTCAGAGACCATCAAGGACCTCATAGTTCAACTCCAAGTACATAAGTATTCTCTTCTATCAGGGTCATGCCCACCATCTTAGGTGGTGGTTGGTTGTCCGTGTGAGAAAGCAATAAGGCTGCAGTTCAAGGATTAGGAGAAACCAAGCACCAGTAAAAGTACAAATCAGCTGATTTCTCTTTGCAGTTGGGTAGGTGCGTTTATTTTTATTGTGGCGATGATTATTTCCTCTGTATTGTAATTGGTAGGTAGAGGTGAGATGGGCAGCACATAAGTCTAGTAAAGAAATAAAATTAAAATATAACCCTGCCTCTTCTAAGCTAAGCAGCTACATTGCTGTTATTTGGGGAGAGAATTTATCCCTGCATTTATCCCTGCAATTCTTGTATGCTGCTACTGACGTCTTTCAAAAGTTCAAAATTTGGGCTATTTTACAAGAAGTTACCCGAGCTTTCAATCAAAAAGTAATGTGGATCTTGCCCAAATCGATATTTTGAATTCCCAAATAAGTTTTTTTAAGGGCTTAAATCTAAACAAACTAGGCTGCAAAAGACAGCAGCTCCCTTTATCTGAATAGACTCTTGCATTTTTTTAAAGTTGCATTAAATTACAATTCTTTAATCCACTGCGAGGATGGGAAGCGAAGGTGATTGGAGTCTAGAGAACTAACAGGTTAAAGAGACTGCTTTCTTTCCTTAAAAGTTTGGGGTTATTTCTTTCCAAAGTGAAAAAAGAAATCCGCGCAAAAGGGAAAGTGGAATTAATTCTGTACAAAAACAAGTGCCGCAGGAATCAATGTCGGTAGGGCGTTGAAATATAACCATCTCTTCTTACTCTCTGCTGTGAAAACCAATTTGCCCCCCCTACTCTGTCTTTTTAGATGCCTTTCCTTCACCCCGTTTTCTGCCGCAGCCTGGCTTCCGTTGGAGAAACCTGCTAAGTTATGCTGAGCAGCTGCGCAGCCAGAAAATAAGAAGTGAAAATCAAGAGGTGGAATTCCACTATCGCCCGAATATTCACGGCAACAACATCATCAGATTTAACAATCAACGGCTTTGCCTTGAGCTTCAGCCATTGAATTCTCTGCCTCGGTTTCCGCCTAAAAAAAAATACTTGCGCTTATTTTCCTTTTCTTAATCCACCTCCCCCCCCCGCCCCCCATATAAGAAATATTCCTTACCTCTCCTGCTGACGAACGGGAAGACTCACAAATGCCTCTGCAAGAAAGACAGGGGGGAAATGTTTCAAGGGTGAACTTTGGTGCTTGCTAAAGTAAACAGGCTGTAAATCAATCACTCACCCTGTCAGCTAAAATCCCTGATGGGGTGCTGTTTCTGCTGATTTCCTACTCTTGTTTCTGGTTATATTATTATTCTTTTTTTTTTAAAGACATCGTCCTTTTACAGATAGAAGCAAAGAAAGATTTTTGTCTTACATATCGTGCATTCAAAACAAAGGTAGTCCTCGGCTTACGACCGCAATTGGGCCCCAGTTTTTTTCTTTTTGGTTGCTTAAGTGAGATAGTGGTTAAGTGAGTTTTGCCCCATTATACACCCTTCTTGTTAAGTGAATCGCTGCAGTTGGTAAGTTAGCCATCCGGGTGTTAAGGGAATCTGGCTGTTGTAACTTTGAACATTCACTAAACAAACTGCTGTTAAGTCGAGGGCTGCCTCTGCATCTTTACAGATTAATCAGCAGTTAAGATTGGTATCTTGTGTTTTTTTTTAAATTCCATTTATATCCCGCCCTTCTCCGAAGACTCAGGGCGGCTTACAAGCTTAGCAGTAGCCTTCATTCTATGTATATGCCTGCTTATTAGGGCTTTCACACACACACCCCAAGCGGCATTATTACAAAGTCAGCTTAATTGCCCCCAACAATCTGGGTCCTCATTTTACCTACCTCGGAAGGATGGAAGGCTGAGTCAACCTTGAGCCTGGTGGGACTCGAACCTGCACTAATAATAAAATTTTTATTATAACAGTGTTTTATTGTACTATTTTTTGATTCCCTTCAATGTAAACAGCTGGAAGTCAATCCTGCTTCCAGCAGTAACAGAATAAGGGACCTTGGAGGTCTTCTAGTCCAACCCCCTGCTCAGGCAGGAAACCCTATACCATTTCAGACAAATGGCTGTCCAGTCTCTTCTTAAAAACCTCCAGTGATAGAGCACCGACAACTTCTGCAGTAAATATTTCTAATAAATGAATACATGTTTGGGTACCGTGGTGTGTGTGTTGTGACAGTTCTCCATGGCCTTGGCGATTCTTTTTTTTTTTTTGAAACAGCTGAGCCTAAGACGAGAGTTTATATCATTTGTCATGAAAGATGTGTTATTAGCTAGACCACAGTGATTGTTAGGCTGTCATATCTGAAGGTGATTTTACTCTCTTAAGCTGTTAGAAGCCAAGATGGGTAGGATGAATTGATCAATCAAATCAATTTTATCATTCCATTTTTTTATTGGTAGCTAGCAAAGTCTGGTTTGTCCCCTTCTGTAAACATTTGAAACACGTTCTTTCGTTGCTAGCTCACCAGACGCTTGCCACCGATCAAGGAAGCCAAACCACGATTGCAAAAACTCTTCCGCGACTTCTGGCTGTATTCGGTGCTGATGGGGTTTGCCGTAGAAGGGTCAGGTAAACCTCAAGTTTTCATCTGAACTCTCAGAAAGAAAGGAGGATTAGGATTGGAGTAGAAGAAATGTGATGGACTAACTGCCCTGCGTCATGTTTAAAAGAGCTTCGCCGCTTTTGAAAGAACTTTACAGGACAACTCAGCCAACATGTCGGCTTGATTGTAATTGCATATTATTGCAAATATCGTAATTCAGTAACTGATGTTGGAAAGTAAGACCTAAGTCCGAAGGAACCCCCCCCCCAAAAAAGGAGCATTTTTCTTCTTGAATCTGAAACAGCTTGAGACTTGTACTGTTTTTCCAGCCTTGAGAATGATGTTGCAAATCATCTGCTCCAAGTTCATTGGAGGGCTGGTTTTTTGTTTTGTTGTTGTTTTGTTTTAAAAAAACAACAACTTTGGAAATCAGTGCTTTGTTTACACTGTGGTTTCGAAAGAAGCCTAGGCCAGAACATCACAGTTTGATGGGGGCTTGTTCATAGCCTGACCCAAGTTTGACTAGGCTTCAGTGTTGATAATAAAAAAATAATAATGCTCCAGATGACCTGGAGATCCGCGATCTCAAAACCTTCTTTTTCGAACAAGCTGGCCTGGTCTGATGGGATGGGGTTGGGTTTTTATAAATAGTTTTAATTTTAATATGTATTAATTTTACGGGCATAATGGTTTAATTACTTTTTAATTTTTGTATTCTGTTTTTTATTATGTATTGCCCTGTTCGCCGCCCTGAGTCCTTCGGGAGAAGGGCGGTATACAAATTAAATTATTAAATTAAATTATTAAATTATTAAATTAAATTAAATTAGATTATTAAATTAAATTAAATTATTACTGAACTAGTCCAGAAATAATATTTACCCTACTTTGGCTTTTCATTCTTTTCTCCAAATGTCACTCCAGGTCTTTGGCCCGAAGAGTGGTACGAGGGTGTTTGTGAGATTGCCACCAAGTCGCCTCTCTTGACTTTCCCCACCAAAGAGCCCCTCCGCTCTGTCCTTCAGTATAACTCGGCCATGAAAAACGACACCGTCACTTCCGTACGTCCCTTTTCCTCCAGCATCCTCCCTTGCTTGCAAAACCGATGATGTGCAGCACGTGTGAACAAACGCTGATTAAAAACGTAGATATGGTGGGCAATTCCAGTAGATGGATGGGATGGGATGGGATGGGATGGGATGGGATAGGGAAGGAAGGAAGGAAGGAAGGAAGGAAGGAAGGAAGGAAGGAAGGAGAAAAAACAAAATGAAGGAAAATAGAAAATGAAAAAGCAAAACCGGGAAGAAAGAGAAAGATAGGAAAGAAATAGGGAAGAAAGAGAAAGAGAGCAAGAAAGAAAAGAGAAAGAAAGAAAATAATTATACTTAGAGCTCCAGGGCTGGTGCTTATAAGTTAAGTTAACGTAGATATGGTGGGCAATTCCAATAGATGGATGGGATGGGATAGGATGGGATAGGAAGGAAGGAAGGAAGAAAAACAAAAGAAAGGAAGGAAAATGAAAAAGCAAAACAGGGAAAGAAAGAAAGGAAAGAGAAAAAAATGGAAGAAAGAGAAAGAGAGCAGCAAGAAAGAAAAGAGAAAGAAAGAGAAAGAAAAGAGAAAGAAAGAAAATAATTATACTTAGAGCTGCAGGGCTGGTGCTTATAAGTTAAGCATTCCAGGGAGATTCTTCATTTTGATTAACAGCTTTTATCCTGACATGTGTCAAGTGTGATTATCCAGCATCAGCATTCTTGCTCCTCGCCTCTTCTGAGCCTTCCAACGCCCGTGTTTGTCTTCTGCCTGGGATCCACTTTCCAAATATTTGAGCAGCGTCCTCGTGTGGCCCAAATGCTTTCATGTTCCCCTCGTTGAATTCTCGTGGTTTGAAAGACAGAAGCGATGCCTTCCTGCAGCGGTTCTCAGCAAAGCCGTACTGTGCTCCGTGGAGTTTACTTACTCATTTTTATTTATTCATTTATAAAAATTTATCTTACCTCAGGGTGGCTCTTGTGGGTGCATGTAGAGAGTCTTGTGCTTGCCAAGAACACGGACAGCTTTAAGGGGCTAATAGATGAACACCTGCCGGAAACAGCTGCCCAAACAAGTTGCTTGCTTGTTTATTGGTTATTGTTTTTGTTTTAATTTCCGCTAGGCTGAACTGAATGAATTGAGGAGCACCATCATAAATCTCCTGGATCCGCCTCCTGAAGTGTCAGCCCTGATCAATAAATTGGACTTCGCCATGTCTACCTACCTGCTCTCGGTATATCGTCTGGAATGCATGAGGTATTTCTTGAAATCCTCCTCCAGAGTTGCAGAGGTGCTCGATAGATAGATAGATGGATAGATAGATAGATAGATAGATAGATAGATAGATAGATAGATAGATAGATGATGGACGGAAGGATGGATAGATAGATAGATAGATAGATAGATAGATGATAGATAAATGGAAAGATGGATGGATAGATGGAAAGATGGAAAGACAGATGCTAAATAGATGTTAGAAAGATAGATGATTGATAGATGATGTATTGATGGATAGATGTTAGAAAGATAGATGATAGATAGATGATAGATAGATGTTAGAAAGATTGATGATAATAGATGGATTGATGGATAGATGTTAGAAATATAGAAGATTGATAGATAGATGATAGATAGATGTTAGAAAGATAGATGATTGATAGATAGACACACAGACAGACAGATTTATACAAAATTCTTTTTCAATTGTATCTTGGTGAAATTAATTCCCGATTGTTGGTCTGCTAGGGTCCTACGTTCAACAGACCCAGATCGTTTCCAAGTGATGTTTTATTACTTTGAGGATAAAGCCATTCAGAAAGACAAATCAGGTAAAGGCTATTCAGATTCTATGATCCTTACATCCGACGGGCGCCTGCGTGAAACTCTTGCAGAATAAGCACATTGTTCAAAGCAATCCCATGATGTGATTTTTGCATAATTACCTGGATGTAAATAAGCAAGCAAAAACATGGGTTTTGACAACTTATGAGAGATGCTACCTGCCGGGCACAATTTTCAGCTGCTTGAGTCATTTCATTTGATTTTTTTTTTATTTTTCTTAAACAGGCTGCTGCTTCCTCTCTTTCAGGTATGATGCAGTGTGTGATATCCGTCGCAGATAAGGTGTTTGAAGCTTTCCTTAGCATGATGGCGGACAAAGTAAGTTTGTCAAACGAGAATGCACACTCTGGTTGTCATTTTGCTCAAGTGAACCATCTGGTGTCCAGCATCTCCTAGTTCTGGATTTCACAGACCTCTGATATTCCAAATTAATTTCTCTACCTCTGCTTAGAGATATTGGAGCTGCTACATGGCAGGTTTTTAAATAGACAGCAATAGCAATAGCAATGGCACTCTGACTTATATATCGCTTCATTGTATTGGTCAAAAAAAAAAAATCCCCAAAGCCTGATAAGGGACTTTCATGGTCCTTCTTTTGATCTTTAGCCTAAAACGAAAGAAAATGAAGAAGAGCTGGAAAGACACGCTAAGTTCCTGCTGGTCAACTTTAACCATATTCATAAGCGCATAAGACGAGTTGCAGATAAATACTTATCGGGTCTTGTAGACAAGTAAGTACGTCGCAATGAGTTGCGTGCAGAGCGGGTTTCATGCCTTCGACCTCTGGAACGGCTTGCCTTCAGAAGCTGTGGGTGCTCCCAACACTGGAGATTTTTCAAGAAGAGATTGCGCAACCATTTATCTGAAATGGTGTAGGATCTCCTGCTTGAGCAAGGGGTTGGGCTACGGGACCTCCAAGGTCCCTTCCAACTCTGTGATTCAGTAATTCTGCGTTAGTCTTCCTCAACCTTAGCAACTTAAGATGTGTGGATTTCAACTCCCAGAATTCCCCAGCCAGCATGTAGAAAAATTACACAGAGATAGATGGGAGGATGGATGGATGATGTTTGGGTGGAAGGAGAGAGATAGATGAGAGAGAGAGAGAGAGAGATTGGGTGGAGGGAGGGAGATAATATAGATAGATACAGTTGGAGATAGACAAGACAGGAATGGATGGATAGATAGATGATAGATAGATAGATAGATAGATAGATAGATAGATAGATAGATAGATAGATAGATAGATAGATAGATAGATAGAGATTGGGTGGAGGGAGGGAGATAGATAATAGATATAGATAGGTACAGCTGGAGATAGACAAGATAGGGATGGATGGGTGGGTGGGTGGGTGAATGGGTGGATAGATAGATAGATAGATAGAGAGAGAGAGAGAGAGAGAGAGAGAGAGAGATTGGGTGGAGGGAGGGAGATAGATAATAGATATAGATAGGTACAGCTGGATATAGACAAGATAGGGATGGGTGGGTGGGTGGGTGAATGGGTGGATAGATAGATAGATAGATAGATAGATAGATAGATAGATGATAGATAGATAGATAGAGATTGGGTGGAGGGAGGGAGATAGATAATAGATATAGATAGGTACAGCTGGATATAGACAAGATAGGGATGGGTGGGTGGGTGAGTGGGTGGATGGATAGATAGATAGATAGATAGATAGATAGATAGATAGATAGATAGATAGATAGATAGATAGATAGATAGATAGAGATTGGGTGGAGGGAGGGAGATAGATAATAGATATAGATAGGTACAGCTGGATATAGACAAGATAGGGATGGGTGGGTGGGTGAGTGGGTGGATAGATAGATGATAGATAGATGATAGATAGATAGATAGATAGATAGATAGATAGATAGATAGATAGATAGATAGATAGATAGATGATAGATAGATAGATAGATAGATAGATAGATAGATAGATAGATAGATAGATAGATAGATAGATAGATAGATAGAGATTGGGTGGAGGGAGGGAGATAGATAATAGATATAGATAGGTACAGCTGGATATAGACAAGATAGGGATGGGTGGGTGAATGGGTGGATAGATAGATAGA
>NC_138217.1:8938231-8943231 GCF_964194415.1 Vipera berus | reverse complement strand
TAGACAAGATAGGGATGGATGGGTGGGTGGGTGGGTGAATGGGTGGATAGATAGATAGATAGATAGATAGAGATTGGGTGGAGGGAGGGAGATAGATAATAGATATAGATAGGTACAGCTGGATATAGACAAGATAGGGATGGGTGGGTGGGTGGATAGATAGATAGATAGATAGATAGATAGATAGATAGATAGATAGATAGATAGATAGATAGATAGATGATAGATAGATAGATAGATAGATAGATAGATAGATAGATAGATAGATAGATAGATAGATAGATAGAGATTGGGTGGAGGGAGGGAGATAGATAATAGATATAGATAGGTACAGCTGGAGATAGACAAGATAGGGATGGATGGGTGGGTGGGTGGGTGAATGGGTGGATAGATAGATAGATAGATAGATAGATAGATAGATAGATAGATAGATAGATAGATAGATAGAGATTGGGTGGAGGGAGGGAGATAGATAATAGATATAGATAGATACAGCTGGATATAGACAAGATAGGGATGGGTGGGTGGGTGAGTGGGTGGATGGATAGATAGATAGATAGATAGATAGATAGATAGATAGATAGATAGATAGATAGATAGAGATTGGGTGGAGGGAGGGAGATAGATAATAGATATAGATAGGTACAGCTGGATATAGACAAGATAGGGATGGGTGGGTGGGTGAGTGGGTGGATAGATAGATAGATAGATAGATAGATAGATAGATAGATAGATAGATGATAGATAGATAGATGATAGATAGATAGATAGATAGATAGATAGATAGATAGATAGATAGATAGATAGAGATTGGGTGCAGGGAGGGAGATAGATAATAGATATAGATAGATACAGTTGGAGATAGACAAGACAGGGATGGATGGATAGATAGATAGATTCAACAAATTAAGCAGCCAATCCTTTAGTTCACCATCAAGAAATTCCTTGATTCCTTTAATGTTGGACTGAGATTTAAATCAGTCAATCAGCTGCTAACGAATGGCTGGGTACCGTCGTCTCCCAGCTCCGGATATTTTTGTACAGACTCGTAACTTTCGGTTTGTTCTTTCCAAGGTTTCCTCACTTGCTTTGGAGCGGAACGGTGCTGAAGACCATGCTCGACATCCTCCAGACCCTCTCCCTGTCTCTCAGCGCAGTAAGTGCTTCTCCAGCAGTCGCCAGCCAAATAAAATCGCAGCTGGCGTTGCTTAAAAAGAAAAAAAAATAAGGTATTTTTTCTTGCTGTTAGGAGTGAAATGGCAGTCTGCCGCTCTCGTAAAATTAAATAGCGTAAGAATTTTTATTTTTATTTCATTTTTATTTTTTTTTGAACGATGGCACAATCACTTCCCCCCGATTCGTGCGAGCATCCCTATTCCTCAGTTAGGAAATTGGGTTTACTCTTTGGGAATCGTTTTGGAATCACGTTGCTCTCAAGTTTCTGTTTCCTTTCTGTTTTAGGACATCCATAAGGACCAGCCGTATTATGACATTCCAGATGCCCCGTATAGAATTACTGTCCCCGATACCTACGAAGCCAGAGAGGTAAAAGGAATACAAATATTGTACAATATTTGACTGGATTTGCCCATTATCTTAAGCCACGGTTTGCTTTGTTAAAATAACGGTTGGTTAGATTAACGGAATAGGCCGTGCCATGCCCTTTCTTTTATACACCGCAGGGGCAGGATGTGGAGGGGAAAAATGGTGTTGCCTATACTTTTCTCTCCCCCTTGTCCTATATTCCATTCTATGTGCAGAGGTAAATAAAAACTTACTTATTTGAACAATCTGGCCTGGTTTGATGGGTTTGGGGTTGGATCTAATTTCAACATAGTTTTAATCATTGTCTTATATTGGGCATGATTATTTAATTCTTTTAACTTCTTTTAACTTTTGTATTTATATTCTGATATTTATTGCCCTGTACACCGCCCTGAGTCCTTCGGGAGAAGGGTGGTATAAAAATTTAATAAAACTAAACTAAACTAAACTAAACTATTCTACACGTATAATATCTGGGCTGAAGAAACCCACATGACCACTGAGTGGCAGAAAAGCCTAACGGTCTCTTCTTAAAAATCTCCAGCGATGGAGCGCCCACAATTTCTGGTGGCAAGCTGTTCCACTGGTTGATTGTCCTCACTGTCAGGAAGTTTCTCCTTAATTCCAGGTTGCTTTTCTCTTTGATTAAAATAGAATAGAGCTGGGAGGGACCTTGGAGGTCTTCTAGTCCAGCCCCCTGCTCAAGCAGGAGAACCTACACTATCTCAGACAAGGGGTTGTCCAGTCTCTTCTTAAAAACCTCCAGGGATGGAGCGCCCACGATTTCTGGAGGCAAAGCTGTTCCACTGGTTGATTGTCCTCACTGTCAGGAAGTTTCTCCTTAATTCCAGGTTGCTTCTCTCTTTGATCAGCTTCCAACCATTGTTTCTCGACCTGCCCTCTGGTGCTCTGGTGAACAACCTGCCCCCCTCTGCCTTGTGGCAGCCCCTCAGATACTGGAGTACTGCTATCACGTCTCCCCTATTTCTTCTTTTCTTTAGACTGGCCAAACCCAAGTCCCGCAGCCCTTCTTTGTATGTTTTAGCCTCCAGGCCTTGGGTCGCCTTAGTTGCTCTTCTCTGCTCTTAGTTGCTTTGTTATACTTTTTCCAGTCAAGCACATGCATTGCATTACTAGCTGAGCTTGCCGTATTTTTCCTCTTTCCAGAGCATCGTTAAAGATTTCGCCGCCCGGTGCGGCATGGTCCTCCAAGAAGCCATGAAATGGGCACCTTCCGTCACCAAATCTCACCTGCAGGTATAGCTTCCACGTCCTCCATTGTCTTTCAGACCACAAGGCATCTTGGAAGCTGGGGAGCCTGGCCAGGGGAAATCTGCAGAGCAGAGCAGAGCAACACAAACACACACACACACACACACACACACAGACCCACAGACAGTCTCCACGGCACCAGCTTTTTCTGAATTGTGGTTCTCGACTTCCTTTTTTTCTTCCCAGGAATATTTGAACAAGCACCAGAACTGGGTATCAGGCTTGTCGCAGCACACGGGGTTGGCTATGGCAACCGAGAGCATTCTCCACTTTGCAGGCTACAACAGGCAAAACACAACCCTGGGGGTGAGTTCTGTTCACTTGGGGTGGTTGTCCGGCTTATCATCTCCAAACCCTGTAGGAGCGGCTTGTGTACAGCCCCCAAAATGAAAGCCCCTGTTTGTAGGTCCACAGTCCTTGGTGGTCTCTGAGCTTGGTTGTTTTCTCTGACAGGTTTCACCACCCAATTGGGGAACATCATCAGTATGAGAAGGGAGGGAAGGAGGAGGAGGGGAACTGTGCGGTCCTTGGTGCTTTCTGAGTTTGGTTGTCTCTTTACAGATGTTTCATGACCCAACTAGGTAACCTTATCAGTGCTAGGAGGAGGAGGAGGAAGACTGTGGGGTCTTTGGTGTTCTCTGAGCTTGGTTGTTTTCTTGCAGACGTTTCATGACCCAACTAAGTAACATCGTCAGTGCAAGAGAATGTGGGGTTTGCCTGCTGTTTTTATATGGCACCTTACTCTGCCGCTGTTGGTGGGTTTGTGCTTCTCTCCTTGGTAGGAGGAAACCCAAGAGTTTTGGTAGGAAAAACAACCAAATTTCTTCTTGGTGGGAGAAAGCCATACCCAGTAGCCCTGATGATGTAACCTAGTTCGGTCATGAAACATCTGCAAGAAAACAACCAAGCTCGGAGAGCAGTTCACAGAGTGATGCCCAATAGGCAAAACCTGAACTTCCAGATGTTCAGTCATTTTCTTAGCCACTCTGCCACATTCTTTCTGGTGATAAGGGAGGGGATAAAGGACCAGGATTTAGTTTAGTTACAACAAGTCCCGTTGCCGGCTTTCCCCGAGCATCCAAGTTCTCCCTCTATTCTCAAAAACTTAAAATTACGACGTGGTGTGTGTGTGTGTATGTGTGTCGCTTCTAGGCCACTCAGTTAACCGAAAGGCCCGCCTGCGTGAAGAAAGATTACTCCAATTTCATGGCGTCCCTGAACCTGCGCAATCGCTACGCTGGAGAAGTGAGTAGCAGAGCTAGTCAAGAGTTCCACCCTTCTCAGTTTTCATGCCACGTGGGGGTGTGTTTTAAAGGGACCCGCTTTGGGTACACAAAACCTGCAAGCAAACCCATTGGAGAAAGCGTGCACAGTGCTTTCTAGTTGCTGTCTTTCAGATCTGGCTTATAGTTCTGAGATATTTATTTATTTAGCGCGTGGCCTAACAGACACGGACTTAGAACACATATTCGCCCTTCACCTAAATTAAAAACACAGTGAAATACGAAAGTTCAAAAGATCTATATTCAGATAGCAAATGTCTAGGCCAGCTAATCGTTCAAACGCCGCTCCATTTCTCTGAAAAATAGTCAGCGATACTGGTCTGGAATATGCCCTCAGCTTAACAGCCAGTCGTGGTGTGATCTAACAGACCTGATATATTCTTCGTCTCCTAATTTAATTTAACCTGGTGCAGTCTCACAACAACCGCAACACCCCTTTGAAGGCCGTCGGCATTGACAAAAAATCCCCATCAGTCAATTGCAAAAGGCAGCTTCAAAGCTGACCTGCGGACACCTCTAACCCCATCAAACAGCCACATCTGCCTACGGAAAGGACTCAACAGCAGATAAAAATTGCAACTCCAGCCTGAACATCTGGTTGACTACGACCATGGCTGTTATAATCAATGTTGAATATCGATCAATCAATCAGTGACTTCCCTGGTTTTTTGTTTTGTTTTTTTTCCTAAACAGGTTGCAGGGATGATCCACTACTGCCACGCCACAGGCCGAGCCTCGGACCTGAATAAACTCATGATCAAGCAACTCAGCAACGCCCTGGAAGCCAGCCAAGCAGAAAACTATACTCAGGCCATGTTTAAAATGACCGCGTTACTGATAAGCAGCAAAGGTAATAATGAAAAATCTTAATGGGTTTATACAGGGGGTTCCTTGACTTTC
>NC_138217.1:8828231-8933231 GCF_964194415.1 Vipera berus | reverse complement strand
TAACGACCGTTGCCGCCTCCCCGGGGTCACCGGATCGAAATTCAAGATGATTGGCAACTGACTCGCATTTATGATGGTTGCAGTTTCCCAGGGTCGTGTGATTCCCTCTCTCTCCCCCCCCCCCTTTTTGCGACCTTCTAAGCAGTGAAGCTAAAGGGGGAAGCCGGATCAACTTAGCAACCACTTTACTAATTTAAGAAATGCAATGGTTTCAATTAACAATTGGGACAAGACAAGAAAAGTTGTTAAAATGGGGCAAAACTCACTTAGCAACATAAATTTGAGGTTTGGTTGTGGCTGTAACTTGAGGAAGGGGAGACTGTTAAATGACAATGTATTACTTGATGTAATTTATTCCTTCCTTCCTTCCTTCCATCCTTTCTCTCTCTCTCTCTCTTTCTTTTGTCCTTCCTTCCCTCCTCTCTCTCTCTCTCTCTCCCCCTCTCCCTCTCCCTCCCTCTCTCTCTCTTTCTCAGGCTACAGAGATTGAGCGCCTCATCACTTGGTATAATCCCCTTTCATCTCCGGAACTGGAGCTGGACCAGACTGGAGAGAACAGTGTTGCAAACTGGCGGTCCAAATACATCAGTCTGAGTGAGAAGCAGTGGAAGGACAATGTGAACCTGGCCTGGAGCATCTCCCCTTACCTTGCGGTGCAGCTTCCCACCAGGTGAATCCCTGGCTCTTCGTTACAAAATTAGTAACTTTAGCAAATTAGTAACTTTAGCTTCCGGCGGTAGTACAGCCACAACAGAACCCCAAAACTCTGTTGCTAAGCAAGACAGTTACTAAGTGAGCTTTTCCCCATTTTATGAACTTTTTTTGCCACAGTTCTTAAGCAAATCACTGCAGTTGTTAAGTTAGAAATAAGGTCGTTAAGTGAATCTGGCTCCCCCATTGACTTTGCTTGACAGAAGGTTGCAAAAGGGGATCGTGTGACCCCTGGGGACACGACAACTGTCGTAAATCCGAGTCAGTTGCCAAGCGCCTGAATCTTGATCACATGACCATAGGGATACGGCAATAGTCACGAGTGAGAAAAATGATCATAAGGTCACTTTTTTCAGTGCCATTGTGGCTTTGAATGGTCACTTATCGAACAGTTGTAAGTCGAGGACTACCTGTAGCTATTAACCCACAGGTCATAAGTTGAGAACTACCAGTTTGTCCCCTGTTGGTTCCTAGATTTAAGAACACAGAAGCAATTGGGATGGAGGTCACCCGTCTGGTTCGCTTGGACCCTGGAGCCGTGAGCGATGTGCCGGAAGCCATCAAGGTAGGCATTTGCAGATGATCCAGCTGTTGATCAGAACATCGATTCAGCTAATTGTTTCCAAGATAAAATGATCGGTTTGGTTTGGCTTCAGTTAACCACAGTGGGTGGAGCCACTCATTGCAGCTTGTCAATCAGAATACATGGCTTACTACTAAACCTGCCCCAGGATTTCAAGATATCTGTCATGGTTCTGACAGATGAAACTCTTCAAAAGAACTTCGAGGCATTGTTTACCTTAAAGAATCTTTTATTCGAGTAGCAGAATATCGGCACTTACATAATCGAAGCCCAAAACTGAATTCCCCTCCGCTGGGCACCTAGTATCAAAGCACAATTCCCTCCTCCAATTAACGGTCCTAAATCACATTCCCCAATTAGCTTGAAGCGCGGGCTTCCTCTCCAACTTTCCAGCACACCAATTCTTTATCAGCTCTGGGCTCAGTAACCTTGATTCTCACGCTAAGTTTAGTGTTATGTCTAGCTGGACTCTCATTCACATCCCCCACCCTCCCAGCATCATCTAACTCTAAAAGCGAAAGGGAAAAAGATGGCTACATTTCCATCTGTTGTCAATGCAAAAACATCCGAGGTTAGCTGCGTTGAGAATATCAGGATGAAGCAGAAACTTTATGACTTTATACAGCGTGGGAGCCTAGCCCCCGTGGGAAATATTTCCCTTTTTTTTTAATAGTGTATACTGAAAGATTTTTACATAGATAATAAGACGTACACTCCGAGAAAAAGTTAGGGTAAACGTGAAAGAGAAAAGAAAGGGAGGGGGAAGGAAACCGAAAAGGAAAAAAAGAGAGAAAAAAAGTAACGGAAGAGGGGGGGAAAAACACGAAAAGAAATATAAAAAATGCGGCTTCTCTCAGGAATTGCAAACACAATAATAATCAAACTTTCCCTCTTTAAGATCACATCACGACTTTCTTCTTTCTATAACCCGTTCTTTCTAAGCATCCGAACCGCAACTCACGAAACCGCAAAAAAATAAAAATAAAAAAAATCTCAAGCTCCAAATGTGAACTTCGGCGGTTCATGGATGCGGGAGGCAATTTTTTTTTTTTTGTCTCGACTTGGTTCTGATCAAGAAGCAGGTGGGGCGGGGGAAATCCTTCATTTCCTAGTTAGATTTTCCAGTTTATTATTCCACAGTCTGGCCAATTTATTTATTTTATTTTTATTTTAATTCCATTTATATCCCGTCCTTCTCTGAAGACTCAGGGCGGCTTACAAGCTTAGCAGTATTTGAGGTTCATCCTGCTGCTAGCATCGGGGTTCACGTGTGTGCGCGTGTGTGTTTCCCCCATGCCCTCTTACTTTTCAGTATCTTGTTACTTGGCACACCATTGACGCTGATGCTCCGGAGTTGAGCCACATCCTGTGCTGGACCCCTACCGACCCACCGACGGGCCTCTCGTATTTCTCCAGCATGTACCCTCCTCATCCTTTGACGGCTCAGTATGGGGTGAAAGTGCTCCGGTCTTTCCCTCCGGTAAGTAAGACATTTGCCGGTAGGATCTTAGAACCTCTTTGCGCTGATGTCCTGTCGATCCTGGGCTCCTAAAGGACCCCTCTGCATTTTTCCCAACTTCACTTTTGGTCTCCACGAGGTCAAAAAAGATGTTGAGACTCTGGAAAGAGGGCAGAGAAGAGCAACACGGATGATTTAGAGGACTGGAGGCTAAAACAGGTGAAGGAACCGGTTGCTGGAGTTGTGTGTACGCCTAGTTTAGAGAAAAGAAGGACTAGGGGGTGACACAACAGTAATGTTCCATTGTTTGAGGGGCTGCCACAAAGATGAGGGGGGGTCAACCTGTTCTCCAAAGCACTTGAAGGAAGGCAAGACAAGAAGCAACGGATGGAAACTGACCAAAGAGAGAAGCAACCTGGAATTAAGGAGAAACTTCCTAACAGTGAGAACAATTAACCAGTGGAACAGCTTTGCCTCCAGAAGTTGTGAGTTTTCCATCGCTGGAGGTTTTCAAGAAAAGATTGGACAGCCATTTGTCTGAAATGGTCTAACCCAGGGTCTCCTGCTTGAGCAGGGAGCTGGAATAGATGACCTCCAAGGTCCCTTCCAGCTGTATTCTGATTAATCGCACCTGGTCAAAGAAAATATTCAGTTCACTGTAAAGGTCGCAAAATTGGGCATCAAATCCTGGTCCAAAGTTGTGGTCGTAAATCAAGAACTATCTGTAGTAGCAAAGGACAGGCGCAGCTTCCCTTTCCCACATCAAGAGGGTTAAAAGTCCGTTGGGTGTAGCTTATGTGGCGTTTTCTGCTCCAAAGTTTAGTCGAGAGTTCCTCGGAGGAGGAACGGTTGAGTTATCCCTGTCTTGGATTTAACCATTTGCCTGATAGTTGGAAGAGACAAGAAATTCCTGGAAAAATAAGTAAAGAGCCTGTTATGGAAAGGCCGAGGGTTCTAGTAGTAGCTTCGAACAGCTTACATCCTGTGACAATACAGGTAGTCCTCAACTTACAACCGTTCATTTAGTGACTGTTGAAAAAAGTGACTTAACGACCGTTTCCCACGCTTATCAACCCTTGTGGCATCCCCATGGCCACGTGATCACAATTCAGACACTTGGCAACTGACCCGTATTTATTACGGTTTCAGCATCCCGGGGTGTGTGTGTGTGTCACATGATCCCCTTTTGCGACCTTCCGACAAGCGAAGTCCACGGGGGAAGCCAGATTCACTTCACCACCGTGTGACTAAGTTAAGAACTGCAGTGATCCACGTAACTCTGGCAAGGAAAGTCTGGAAAGGGGGGAGTAAAATTCACTTAACAAAAGTCTCACTTAGCAAGAGAACTTTGGGGCTCAAGTTGTCGTAAGTGGAGGATTGCCTGTACCTGTAATACCATCGAACAACCGCATCTGCCTGTCCCAGGTCCTTGAGAACGACGTGATAGGTGGACAGAAATGCCAGCTCCAATCTAAACATCTGGCTGTGTGAAGAACCATAACGTATTGCCACTGACATTGACATATTCACCACCAGTCAATTGCAAAAGGCACCTGGGACAGCTGACGTCCTGCGACGAGACCTTTAACCCCACCCAACCTCCACATCTGTCCATCCCAGGTCCCTGGGAAGGACTTGATAGATGGGCATAAATGCCAAGTCCATTCTACAGATCTGGCTGACTCTGCCAGCTGCAAATACAAGCAATAACAAGGGCAGCAATAATCACAACAGTAGATGTTTCACAGCCTCGTGACTTTCGGAGGCACATTGAATATCCCTCTACATTTGTTGCATTTCGTTTATGATAATACAAAAAAATAAATAAATACAGCTCTTTGCCTGTTAATGATGGAGGGAAAGGCTCTTGAAGGCAGAATGTCGGTGCTTGGAAAGAAAAAAAGAAATCCTAATTTCTTTTTTCCTTCTTCTCCCTCCCTCCCTCCACCCCCCCCCCCCCCCCCAGGATGCTATTCTGTTTTACATTCCACAGATTGTTCAGGCTCTTCGATACGACAAGGTAAGGGCAGATAAAGACGGCAAATCTTTGGTTAAGGGATGTCCTCAATCAGATGAGTTTAGGACGATCCAGTATCTGTGGGCCACCTGGTCCTTTTTCACTGAAAGGTGCTGTGGATTGAACTTTAGACCCTTTCCGTACAATCCTTGCACTCAGGTTCTTTGGCATGCAGTAAATGTTCAGGTTATGCCATTTGGATGGATGGATGGATGGATGGATGGATGGATGGATGGATGGAGAGATAAGACATATAAATGAAAAGAGATAGATAGAGAGAGAGAGAGAGAGAGAGAGAGAGAGAGAGAGAGATGATAGATAGATGATAGATAGATAGATAGAGGAAAAAGATAGATAGATAGATAGATAGATAGATAGATAGATAGATAGATAGATAGATAGATAGATAGATAGATAGATGATAGATAGATGATAGATAGATGATAGATAGATAGAGGAAAAAGAATAAAAGAAAGAAAAATATGGATGGATGGAGAGTCCATGGAAAGAGGGTTGGGGACCGCTGCATTAGGGCATCTGGGCTTCTCTGTCTCAACATGTTCCTGGTCAGAGCCATGCTTAGAAGAAGACCCACCCTGTTGTATTTTCACAGATGGGCTACGTCAGGGAGTACATCCTCTGGGCAGCTTCCAAGTCCCAGCTGCTGGCTCACCAATTCATTTGGAATATGAAGACAAACATCTACCTGGATGAAGAGGGACACCAGAAAGACCGTGAGTGGACCATTGCTTGGAGACGTTGGGCGATGGGTTTCTTGAGCAGCTATCCCTGGACTTTGCCCCAAATTCAGTTCGCTTCCTGCTTTCTTATTAGCTAATAAAATCTGCAAGAAAACCACCAAGCTCAGAGAGCTTCCAGGGACCCCACAGTCCTCCTTCTCCTCCTCCTCCCCCCCCCCACAAACCCCCCTCCCTTCTAGCACTGATGATGTTACCTAGTTGGGTGATGAAACATCTGCAAGAATGCAGAGACTTTCCAGGGACCTCGCAGTCCTCCTCCTCCTCCTCCCCCCCTGCAAACCCCCCTCCCTTCTAGCACTGATGATGTTACCTAGTTCGGGTCATGAAGCATCTGCAAAAAACCCACCAAGCTCAAGAGAGCACCAAGGACCCCACAAACTTCGCCCTCCTTCTCCTGCTTGTTCTTTCACGTAGCTGACATTGGGGAACTGCTGGAACAGTTGGTTGAAGAAATAACTGGTTCGCTGTCTGGCCCAGCAAAGGAGTTTTACCAACGGGAATTTGATTTCTTCAACAAAATCACCAACGTTTCAGCCATCATCAAGTGAGTACAAAGGCAGAGTCAGAGAAAAGCCTTGTTCTTCCCTTCCAGTGAAATGTGCCTTATAAACCAAACCCAAGTTACAGGGTATATAAGGTTTCCTGCCTGAGCAGGGGGTTGGACTAGATGACCTCCAAGGTCCCTTCCAACTTTATTATTATTATTATTCATTAAACATGAAACTCAGTCAACTGAACACTCAAATTGACTGGCACTAATGGTTGACACGGGCTGCTGCCAGCATCCTAGGCATCAACCAGGTACCTCCTTAAAATGTAAGATGTTCCGAGTAGCGCAGTTTTTTGTAGCTTTGCTGGAGTTATTGCAGGAAGCTACAATTTCTTGATGTATTTTGCAAAGTTTTTGGACATAGTTCCATTATTGTTGTTGTTGTTGTTGTTATTATTATTATTATAAGTTGCCTTGCGGATCAAGAATTCACAATTCAAATACCCCAATGTGTTGTGGTTTTTTTGCCCCCTGTAGGCCTTACCCTAAAGGCGAAGAGCGAAAAAAGGCTTGCTTGAGCGCTTTATCTGAAGTGAAAGTGCAACCTGGTAAGAAATGAACAATTAGAGGTAATCCTCCACTCGAGGACCACAATTTTATCTTGCTAAGGGGGACAGTTGTTAAGTGACTTCTACCCCGTTTTTATGACCTGTCTTGCCACACAGTTGCTAAGAGAATCACCGCAGTTTTTCAGTTAGTAACAACGGTTGTTAAGGGAGTTCAGCTTCCCCCGTTAACTTTGCTTGTCAGAAGGTCGCCAAAGGGGATCTCGTCACACACACACACACACACACACCAGACAATGCAACCCGTCATAAATAGGAGTTAGTTGCCAAGCATCCAGATTTTGACCACCTGACCGTGGGGGATGCTGCAACAGGTTGTTAAGTGTGAAAAGGGGTCATAAGTCGTTTTTCCCAGCGCCGCTATAACTTTGAAGCATCACTAAATGAACGGTTGTAAGTTGAGGCCTCCTTGCAAAGAGGAAAAAAGTCTTTTCTGCTGTCTTCCCTGACTCGTCCTGCTAGTTCAGGGGTCTTCCAACTTGGCTCCTTGATGACTTGTGGATTTCAACTCTCAGAATTCCTCAGCCAGGCACGCGTGCCTGGCTGAGGAATTCTGGGAGTTGAAGTCCACAAGTCATCAAAGGGCCAACTTGGAAGACCCCTATGCTAGCTCAACCACTTTTCCCCAAGGATTCTCTTCTCCCCTTCCCAATAGGGTGCTATTTACCAAGCAATCCAGAAGCCATTGTTTTGGATATTGACTACAAGTCGGGAACGCCTATGCAAAGGTATGGCCTTCTGGCGCTCTTTTCCAGCTTGGTTTTCCTTCAGTGAAAAAAATAAAATAAAATAGGAATTACCAGTTAATGGCCCTGACCCGTTTGTGCTTCCTTCCAGCGCTGCCAAAGCCCCTTACTTGGCCAAGTTCAAGGTGAAGAGGTGTGGAGTGAGTGAACTTGAAAAAGAAGGTTAGTGCAGCGGACCCCGTTCATGACGTGAACCAAAATATTTGAGGAGCTTGGTTTGGGCTGAAGCTCAAATACTTTGGCCCTCAAATGTGAAGAGGGGATGGGCTCTTGTGGGTGGTTCTTGTGGTCCCTTCCAGCACTTTGTCGTCGTTCAGTCTCTTAAGTTGTGTCTGACTCTTGGTGGCCCCATGAACTACAACATGCCAGCCCCCCCCCCCATGCCCTCCAGTGTCTCTGGGAGTGTGCTTAAGTCCATGTTCATGGATTTGCGTTGATGACACTGTCACCTGACTGAGATGGTATGGTTCTCCTGCTTGAGCAGGGGGCTGGACTAGAAGACCTCCAAGGTCATTTCCAGCTATTCTATTCTATTCTATTCTATTCTATTCTATTCTATTCTATTCTATTCTATTCTATTGCCTTGCCTTGCCTTGCCTTGCCTTGCCTTGCCTTGCCTTGCCTTGCCTTGCCTTGCCTTGCCTTGCCTTGCCTTGCATTGCATTGCATTGCATTACCTGTTCTAGTCTAGTCTATTCTATTCTTATTCTTATTCTTTTCTACTGCATTGCATTGCATTGCCTATTCTATTCTATTCTATTCTATCACATTACATTACATTACCTATTCTATTCTATTCCATATTTTCTTTATCCTATCCTATCCTATCCTATCCTATCCTATCCTATCCTATCCTATCCTATCCTATCCTATCCTATCCTATCCTATCCTATCCTATTCCCATAATTCTCCTATTCTATTCTATTCTATTCTATTCTATTCTATTCTATTCTATTCTATTCTATTCTATTCTATTCTATTCTATTCTATTCTATTCTATTCTATTCTATTCTATTCTGTTCTATTCTGTTCTATTCGAAATGTTCCTACAACATAAAAAACATAATGGAAACGCAGGGGAAAAGTCTCCAAAGAGTTCTACAAAACATTTAAAGCCCCTTTGGCAATGTTAACATAGAGACATCCAACCTCAAACCCCTTGAGCTGTTCCACACTTGGGACCACATCACAGAAAAGGCAGAGAATTAACTGCTGGCTATAGTCACCTAAAGGACATCTCTTAGGTGTTATCATTTGGAACGTCACTTCTTCACAAACACCCCACCCCACCCTTCTAGGCCTGCGATGTCGTTCAGACTCCATAGACGAATGCGGAGAAGACGGGAGGGAGAGTAAGAAGATTTGCTGGCAGGCCGCCATCTTTAAAGTGGGCGATGACTGCAGGCAGGTAAGAAAGAAAAGGACTACGGGGTCCTGGCTGTTCTCTGAGCTTCCTTGTTTTCTTTTAATTTTTTATTTTATTTTAATCCCATTTATATCCCGCCCTTCTCCGAAGATTCAGGGCGGCTTACAATTTAAGCACAAACCAATGTGCTTAGCAATAGCCTTCATTCTATGTATATTTCATTACCCAAACTAGGTAACCTCCTCATGGCTAGAAGGGGAGTGGAATTTATGGAGAGGAGGAGGGAGGGAAGGGAAGGGAAGGGAGGAAGGAAGGAAGGAAGGAAGGAAGGAAGGAAGGAAGGAAGGAAGGAAGGAAGGAAGGAAGGAAGGAAGGAAGGAAGGACGGACTATGGGGTCCTAGGTACTCTCTGAGCTTCCTTGTTTTCTTGAAGACGTTTCATTACCCAAACTAGGTAACATCATCTGTGCTAGAAAGGTTTTGGGGGAGGGGGAGTGAGGAGAAGGAGAAGGACTGGGGGGGGGGCGTTCCTTGGTGCTCTCAGGGCTTGCTTGTTTTCTTGAAGACGTTTCTTGACCCAAACTAGGTAACATCATCAATCCTGCTGTCGTCGCTGCTGCTGCTGCTGCTGCTGCTACCTAGCTTGGCTCATGAAACATCTGCAAGAAAACCAGCCAGCTCAAGGAGTACCCAAGGACCGCTCATATCAACCCTGAGCTACAAATATTCTCCTTCATCGATCACTGTTGCTCATAATATTTGAAACACACACACACACACACACCCTTCAATCCTGGGTTTTGTTTTGTGTTTTTGGTGCTGGACAGGACATGTTGGCCTTGCAGATCATCGATCTCTTCAAGAACATATTTCAGCTGGTGGGCCTTGACCTCTACGTCTTTCCCTACCGGGTTGTGGCTACTGCTCCTGGGGTGAGTGCCTAAGAAGAGCGAGACTTTTAGCAGCCCTCACGGTACAGTTTTGTTTTGTGCAGAGATGCCCAATGGATAAAGCAGATTTAATTTCTAAACAACACGGACACACACACACCCCAAGCATGTACAGTCAACACCGTAAACTGAATATTGAAAGTGCAAGTACTTTTTTAAAAACCTACCTTGCTCTAAAATTAAATCTCTCCTGCAGGTAGTTCTCCACCACAGTCGAGGCCAGAATTTTATCTTGCGAAGGGAGACATTTGTCCAGAGAGTTTTGTCCCATTTTACGACCTTCCCTGCCACATTTGTTCAGTGAATCCCTGCAAACATTCAGTTAACAGGACGGTTGTTAAATGAATCTGGCTTCCCCCACTGTCTTTGCTTGTCGGAAGGTCGCCAAAGGGGATCGCGCGACCCCGGGACGCTGCGACCGTCGTAAATATGAGCTAGTTGTCCAGCATCCGAATTTTGATCACGGGACTTGGGGATGCTGCCAAGGTTGTAAGTGTGAAAAACGGTCCTACGTCACTTTTTTCCGATGGTGTTGTAACTTTGAACAGTCACTAAACGAACTGTTGTAAGTTGAGGACTACAGGCGTTTTCTCTTTGTGAGTTTCTTGCCGTTTTTCAATTGCCGATGAATTTTCCAACTAACGTCCTTTCGGCGTCTATGCTTTTATAAACTTTTTAAAAGTGTTTGCACTTGAAATATTATATTTACAGGGTTGGTTATACATACCCAGGGTCCACGTTGCTTAGAAGTTAAATTTGCTTAGTCTGTCTATTATTTGCATATATACATGAGCGCGTGCACGGACACACACACACACACACACACACACACGCATACTGTAATAATGCAGTGCAGATCATCTTATTAAGCAGTTTGAGACCGAAGCTGTTCTCCCATTGCCAGTACTTTGATGTGCTATGTAGTCCTTTTTTTAATGTTAATGGTTGATGAAACGTTAAATCATTTTTTGATAGTTGAAAGAGAGGAGGAAGATACGCCCGCTTTCCCAAGAGAGCTATTAAGTCAGCAGCCTTGAAAGTGTCTCAGAACAAAACCATTTTGGGACTCTGACCTGACTTCACAGGGAAGTCGTGTCAGAAAAGGAAGGCAGTTTGGGCCCTACAAGGCCTGTTCTGTCATTCCTCAGCCATTCCTATTTCTCCATCACTCTTCCGTTTGTTTTTCCCCAAAAAGCTCTCTGATAAAAATGAGATGTAGAATCATAGGGCTGGAGGTCTTCTAGTCCAACCCCCCCTCCCACCCACCCCACTCAAGACAGGAGTCATCCCGTCCCAGTAAAAGGGTGGTTCCGTCTCTTTTGCAAAACTTCCAGTGTATTTTGAATTTCCAGCTGAGCATACGTGTGACCAATCAAGCATTTTTGTGCCTGAGTTCTCCTGTTCCTTCATTTCCCTTCTTTCTCTTAGTGTGGAGTCATCGAATGCATTCCGGATTGTACTTCCCGAGATCAGCTGGGCAGGCAGACCGACTTTGGGATGTACGATTACTTTACCAGGCAGTACGGAGATGAATCAACCCTGGCCTTCCAGAAGGTAGTTTGCGTGACTCTTACCGATCGAAGAGAATAGAGCTCAGGGTTTAACTGTGGGATCCTTGGTGCTCAAGGACGCGGTGGCTCAGTGGGTTAGGACGCTGAGCTTGTCGATCAGAAGGTCGGCAGTTTGGCGGGTTGAATCCCGAGTGCCGCGTAGCAGAGTGAGCGCCTGTTACTCGTCCCAGCTTCTGCCCACCTAGCAGTTCGAAAGCACGTAAAAATGCAAGTAGAAAAATAGGGACCCCTACGGTGGGAAGGTAACAGCCTTCCGTGCGCCTTTGGCGTCTAGTCATGCCGGCCACATGACCACGGAGACGTCCTCGGACAAGCGCTGGCTCTTCGGCTTTGAAACGGAGATGAGCACCGGCCCCTAGTCGGAAACGACTAGCACGCATGTGCGGGGGAACCTTTACCTTTACCTTTGGTGCTCTCTGAGCTTGGTGGCTTTCTTGCAGACGTTTCATGACCTTACTAGGTAACATCATCAGTGCTAGAAGGGAGGGGGGATCATGGAGAAAAAGAGAAGGGGAGGAGAAGGAGGAGGTGGCAAGGAGGAGGGCCGGAGAAAGAGAAGAGGAAAAGGGGGAAGGAGAACTGTGAGATTCTTAGGACTCTCTGAGCTTGGTTGTTTTCTTGCAGGCAATCCATGACCCATCTAGGTAACATCCTCAATGCTAGAAGGGAGTGGGGATTGTCTTTCAGTGTGTGTGTGTGTTTCCAAACTCTCTCTAATGGTCCCTTGATTTGACTCCGAAGAGAATTGGAGGAAAGCTTTTATTGACAAGCCCCTAAATGAAGAACTAGAAAAAAGGCCATCCTCGTCTTCATTTGCTGTACAGTAATGAGCAGGTTGAGCATTCCTTGACAGTAAATAATCTAGTGATGCCAAGCACAAAAATTGTGTATTTTTAGGAATAAAGTCAACTCAAATAAGTCTACCAAGCGAGGCAATTAGATTCCTTTATTCCTCTCCTGAAAATTAGTCGTTGGTCTTCAATCCGCCCCCACCCCTATGAAAATGCTCCTGTTGTAGATGTTCAACTTTGGCCTCCTGTGGGCCCATGACGCAAACCCTAACTCTTCCTTCTCAATATTGCCAATGTCATCTCACCCTTGCAGGCCCGCTACAACTTTATCCGCAGTATGGCTGCTTATAGTCTTCTGCTGTTCCTCTTGCAAATTAAAGACAGACACAATGGCAACATCATGCTGGACAAACATGGACATCTCATTCATATTGGTTAGTTTATCCTTTGGGAGCTTTTGTTTTGTGGGATCACCCTTTTATCTGGAGGAAGCATGTCTTCTCCAGAAGGACGTTGTCCTTCAACGGGCAGAAGCTTGTTTGCACTTGGGATGGACCACCTCCTGGGACAACAGAACCGTGGTCCAGTTCTAAAGGCTCTGCCTTTTGGGCCAGCTCCTCCAAGTCGCTCTTTGATTGTCTGTGGAGTTCTCACTCATGGTTGCGCCCAAAGAGTGCTTTTTTTGAAAGGACTTTGCTTCGTGTTTTTCCTCGAAAAGTTTCACTTCTCATCCAAGAAGCTTCTTCAGTTCTGACTAAATGGTGGGGAATGAAAGGATTTATATCCTTTGCAGTCATCTGGTCGTTAGTACTCTTTCTGAGAGTCGTTTGAGGCCACTTGGAGGTTTACCTCTGCCCTCGGGGTCACCCGAATCAGGGTGCAATTGGTTGTGGAGCCTCCTTGGGACCGCTGAAAGGATTGTGGGGTACCCAGGAGAGAGGTGGTGTCGTACCCCTTCCCCTCCATTGAGGGTGGGCTGTCCAGTTTTCACCCAGATGGCCTCTTTGACCCCTCTTTCAAACCAGGGGGTTTCCATCCAGAATGTGGACTTTGCTGTCCTCAAAAGAGTGACCTTTATCTTTCGAGTAGCGGTGATCGGATTTCAGAGATCTAGATTAAAAACAGCTCCTCCTCCTTGGCAGATTTTGGATTCATGTTTGAAAGTTCTCCCGGCGGAAACCTGGGTTGGGAGCCGGACATCAAGCTGACGGATGAGATGGTCATGATCATGGGTGGCAAGATGGAAGCCACGCCCTTCAGGTGGTTCATGGAGATGTGTGTCAGGGGCTACCTGGCAGTCAGGTGAGGAGGCTTCTTCTGCTTGGGTTCCTTTGTCTTGAGCCCCCTTTTCCCCCCCCCAAACTCTCTTGCAAGAGAGCAATTTAGGCAGAGGGAAGAAAACGCACACAGGTGGTTCCCGGCTTACGAATTCCACGAGCCCCAAATTTCCATTGCTAAGTAAGGCAATTGTAAAGGAAGTTTTGCCCCATGTGCAACGGTCTCATCCTATCCTAAATATGTAAACTTCCTCCTGCCGATGGATGAGGCCCCACTAAGCCTTCCCTACTCTTTCTCTCCTTGCAGGCCTTACATGGATGCGGTCGTGTCTTTGGTTACTCTGATGTTGGACACAGGATTGCCCTGTTTTCGGGGACAGACCATCAAACTCTTGAAGTAAGTGGGCTGCACCGATTGGCCAAGAGCAGAAACGAGGCGTGGACCTTCTTTAAGCTAAGCAAGGGGATTCTGGGAGTTGACGTCCAGACCTCTTAAAGTGGCTAAGGTTGAAAAACACTCGTATAATGGCGTTAACCATTAGAACTTGGTGAGAACAGGGAGGGCTTCGCAGCCCTAGATTCTCAGATTATGCCCCGCCGACTGAAGAGCCTTTGCAAAAACATCAGCCACCAAAGTTGCCCACAGGCTTGTGGGGAAATGTGGCAGAGTCAGGACTTCCGCCGAACAGTCTTTTGATCTCAGTCTCCTCCTCCTCCTCCTCCTCCTCCTCCTCCTCCTCCTCCTCCTCCTCCTCCTCCTCCTGTTTTCTCAAACAGGAACAGGTTCAGCCCCAACATGACGGAGCGAGAAGCTGCAAACTTCATCATGAAGATCATTCAGAATTGCTTCCTCAGCAACAGGTAAGCCTGCTTCTCCTCGACTGTCCCGTCAATGGCACAGCAACCAAGGAGAGGCAGGGAGAATTGTACCTTCAGACCTACAAGATCCTCTCAAAGGGAGCTCTACAACAAGTAGGTTTTTAGATCAGCTGGATCTGAGGCCCGTCCAGTTTACCCCATGGGGCCCACCTCAATCCGCGAGTACAGGTAGCCCTCCGCTTACGGCCGCAGTCGAGGCCAAAATTTCCGTCGTCAAGCGAGACAGTTGTTAGCTGACTTTTGCCCCCTTTTAGGTTTTTTTTTTAAAAGTGAATCTGACTCCCCCGTCAACTTGGCTCGTCGGAAGGTCGCAAAAGGGGGATCACCTGACCCGCCCCCCCCCTCTCGGGACGTTGCAACCGTGATAAATGCGAGTCAGTTGCCTAGCGTCTGAATTTTGATCACATGACCCTGGGGATGCCACGACGGTTGTTAAGTATGAAAAGGGATCCCTTTCCTCAGTGCCGTTGTAAGTTTGAATGGTCACTAAACAAACGCAGCCGTTCGCTGAGTGACCGTTTGAACTTACGAGGGCAATGAAAGAAGTGGGCTACCTTTTATGTCCGGTGCAAGAGAGCAAGGTTGTTCGAATGTGCGCTGGTTTATTCCATGCTAGCTCTCTTCAAGAATTTGAGCTATTCATGGTCAAGGCCAGGGGTAGGCAACCTTGGCTCTTTTATGACTCGTGGACTTCAACTCCCAGAATTCCTGAGTCAGCCATGCTGAGGGGAAAGGGAGAGGTTTCCATGCTGAGCCATGCCGGCTCAGGAATTCTGGGAGTTGAAGTCCACAAGTCATAAAAGAGCCAAGATTGCCTACCCCTGGTCAAGGCAAACCGGCAGTAGGGAAGAGTCAACGGAAGTCAAGGTGGGCAGGAGTTCAATCTCTTGTGAGAGCGAAGGGATTCAAGACCGATAACATGCTTGACCCCCTCCCTCGGGCTCATGCCTGCTTGTCTCCTACAGTATATTTCTAATCAATCCATGACTCATTGCCACAGCAAACCTTCATCCAGAATAGCACCTGACCGCAAAGCTTGTCTGTTTCTCGCATCCCTGAAGAAAACGAATTACATCCCAAGAGATACATCTCTGAAAAAGCCTATTTTTTTGCCTTCCTTTCTTTCTTTCTTTCTTTCTTTCTTTCTTTCTTTCTTTCCTTCTTTCCTTCTTTCCTTCTTTCCTTCTTCTTCTTCTTTTTAGGAGCAAGACCTACGATATGATCCAGTACTACCAAAACGATATCCCGTACTAAAACGGGGGAGAAACACCACGGTCTCCCAGCCTGAAAATGTGAATTTCTGAGATCGCCGTCTCCTGCCCTCGAAGCAGCCCTGTGTGTGTGTGTGTGTTTGTGCGCGCGCACGTTTGCATGCCAACCTGGGTGTCCCTGTGGTAGCAGACATGGCAACAATCAGCCAACCCCTTAGCTCCTGCCTTTTGTCTTTGCTGGGATCTTCCCGGGTGTATCCGTGATCTAAAAATTAGCCGCAGTCGTAGACTCCAAAAATCCTGTTTGCGCTTCTGAAGAATGGGCAAATTGGAAACCTTTTGACAGATGTCAAGCAAAGATAGGGCACCCTTGTCTCCAGGCAAGAGTCTTTAACACGGATGTTCTAGAGAATCTGGGGCACTCTAGAATTATAGTTCAGAAAGTGGTTGAAGAAAGATTACTCTGGCCTATGCTGTAGAAATTGTAAGGATAATCATTTTGCACTGGTGGGTGTGAATAGCTTCTATTTTGCACTGTAAACCTCCTTTGTCCTTGGTCAGTATTTCTTACTTTTAGGAAGAATGTATCCCGCCCACCCCTCTTTGTGCGGTTTTAAAGAGAGATGCTCTACTGAGGAGAGATTATATTTAATCTTTAAAACAAAAAAAAAACACAGAATAAAGGTCTTAGGATATTTTCTGCAGCAGATTTTTTTAAAAAGTCTTAAAACCAATCACCCTCATTAACCTCCAGGAAAATTCCAATCAGTGCCTGAAGACGCTGCCAGAGGTAACGGAAAGGATCATTTATAGGTGTTTCCAAGTCCTAATTCTCACCAATAAATTCTATAAAGGAGATTACGTCAGAGGTTTTAATCAGACATTCAATTTTATTCTGCTTATTTCCCAAAAGTAGGCAGATGGAAGGATCTCCTTTTTTCCCCGCACCCAGCTTAACCTCAATGCTATCATTTATTAAACAGTAATTTATGTAAAATAGGGGCACATGGGAGGAGCTAGATGCAAAATGGCAGGTTGCAGGCAGAGCCAATAGCCCGTGTCGTTTTTGCAAAAGCTGTCTCGGAAGGAGAATTCCTATCAAGAAATACAATGCTTCATTGAGCGGCTAAAAAAGTTTCCCCTAATGGCGGTAAATTACGGGGAACTCTTCCCATCAGATTCATCAGCCAGTTTTGGCCCAGAGGGAGCTGCGATGGCCTTAACAAAATTACAGTACAATTAGTGGAATTTAAAATGTCCAGCAGATTATTATGTTGATTAAATTGGATTCAATCAAGGGTTGTTTTTTGATGAAAAGAAGCGCTATTTTGGTAGCTCCACCCACGTGGGGAACTTAAGCTCCGTCTTGGCCTTTGAGGGTCAAGCTTGACCTTCTGTACGAAGAAAATCTGGCGCCAAGATCTCGCGGTGCTCAGCGGCAAAGGGAGTGAGGAAGTCCATCACACCCAAAGAGCATTTTGGCAGTGGAAGAGAGCTTGTAGGGTCTTTTCAGAGTCAAAATGGAAAAACCCTTTCAAGATTCATTTCTCCCTTGAGCCTTTACTCAAAAGCCGAGTCCTCAATTTTCAGGTCCAGCACTTGTTGTTTTAGAAATATGTAATTCTTGCTTTCAAGAATTACAGACCAGGGCTACAATTGCACTGGAATTAACGATTGCCGCGAAGCAAACCTGCTGGAATCCGGTCCAGAGACGTGCACAGCCCTAATGATGTGGCTGTTGTTCACTCAAACTCTCAAAAGACCTCTGAAAACCAGCAGAGGAACAAACAAAACAAATCGCTTGAATTTTCTATCTCCTGGTCACGGCTGATTATATTTGGGATAATGGCAGCTCAAAGTGCAACGAACCAGGTAGCTTGTTTTAAGATAAGATAATAGCAGGAGGCAGTCGGTTCACGGCTGTTCTTTCTTCCAGCAACAAATATATAGGGGAAAGTTGAGTTTCCTTGTGCCTCTCTAAAGAATCAAAAATGATCAGAACTAAATCTGGGCTTTTGAACTCGTGTTATTTTGCTCCATTGTCTCCTGCTGGCCGTTGCTTCGGAAGCCCTCATAAGAAAGACGGCGAAGGAAAACCAAAGGAAGAATTGTGGATTTTAATTTTTTTTATTTTTAGTTGCACGTGGCAGTCACAGAAACAATCCTAAGCAGAGTTGTTTCAAATAAGTAGATCACACCCTTCTTGATCTTGAAAACGGGCCGTCGCGAAGCTTTGGGGAAAGAGTTTCCAACTTGAAAAGAGACCCCACAGCTTTAGAAATTCAGCCCTTTCTGCATTTGTCGTAGCTCCTTGAAAACTTGGGAAGAGGGAAAAGAAGCCGTGCATGTGTGCGTGCGTGTGCCGTGCCATGTTTCAACCCTAGATCAGGATCAAGATCATGTTTGCACGCAGCTGTTGATGGTTGAGTGGGTGTCAAATTATACAGCTGATCTTTGACTTGCAACCGGGACTTTTCGTTGCTAAGCAAAGCAGTGAAGTGAATCGCACCTGATTTTATGACCGTTGGCTGAACGATGCAGTCATTAAGAGAATCTTGCCTTCCCCTATCGTCTTTCCTTGTTGGAAGCCGGCAAAGGAAGGCTGCAAATGGAGATCACATGACTCCAGGACGCTGCAGCAACCATTGGTGGTTGCCAAGCACCCGGATTTTGACCAAATGGCTGTGAGGATGCTGAAATGGTTCTGGTCACTTTTTTCAACACAGTGGGTCACTAAACGAATCATTGGATACCTATGACTATGGATACCTAGCAAGCAGCAGCTGAATTGGTTGCTTTCCGAGATGCGCACACACACACACACACACAAAAGGGCAATTTCTTCGTGATGCAAAAAGAAGAAGAAAACCTATCAATAGCTGAGAAAAACCTTTTATTGCCATCAACAAAGTCTAAGCGAGCTTTGGCGTTCTCCTGAAGGCTCCCCTAAGTTATGATGCTGTGACCTGGTGTGGCCAGCAGAGGGCACTGTGCAACAAATTGAAGGTAAGGATTCGAAATAACTGTGTAAACACTGTTTCTCTGAAGTTCTCACCACCCTGGAACACCTGAGTAACCCTTGTTTGAGACTTTGCCTCTTCTGAGAGAACTTGTTCATCCTTCAGAGAAACCGCTGTAAGGAAGGCAAAAAGTCCCCAACACATCCGATTGGTTCTCCTGATAGGCAAGTTCTCCAGGTCTTAGGGGTGGGATTCAAATAATGGAATGGAATAGAATAGGGATGGGATGGAATAGAATTAGGAATAGAGTAGAATAGAACATGGAATAGAATAGAATATAGAATAGAATAGAATATAGAGTAGAATAGAACATGGAATAGAATAGAATAATTAGAACATGGAATAGAATAGAATATAGAGTAGAACGTGGAATGGAATGGAATATAGAATAGAACATGGAATGGAATAGAATAATTAGAATAGAACATGGAATAGAATATAGAATAGAATAGAACATGGAATAGAATAGAAAATAGAATAGAACATGGAATAGAATAGAATAATTAGAATAGAACATGGAATAGAATAGAATAATTAGAATAGAATAGAACATGGACTAGAATAGAATAAAATAATAGAATAATTAGAATAGGACATGGAATAGAATAGAATATAGAGTAGAATAGAATAATTAGAATACAGCATGGAATAGAATAGAATATAGAGTAAAATAGAATAATTAGAATAGAACATGGAATAGAATAGAATGAATAGAATAGAACAGAGAATAGAACATGGAATGGAATGGATATAGAATATGATATGGTGGCTCAGGACCATCATTAATTTTGCACCCCCAACAGTCCTCCTCCCCCTTGGCTGCCAGGTCTTATTTAGCACGTTTTATTCACTGCCAACTTCAAAATGACTCTCGATGGCCATAAAAAGCCAAAGTAAACCCATAACTTCATAAAACCATAACAATAAACCAGACTGTCAAACAAAGCCAAATAGGAATGCCCTGGCGGCCCCACCCGAAGGGTTCGAAGCAGATCACCAAGCTTCCAGTGCATAGAACATCGCATCATAAGAGTCGGAAGGGACCTTGGAGGTGATCTAGTCCAACCCCCTACTCGTGGCAGGGGAGCCCCTCAAAGTGTTTTTTTCTCCTGAACATGAGCGCAATTGCGTGGATTGTGTTAAAAGAGACCCTCCTCAGCTCCCATGACGATATCGCCGGGTTGTTGCTGTTTTTGTGGCTTTTAATTTGCCACTCGGAATCTCAACTGCAAGATAGGCAAGTATATAAACAGAACGTAGAATGACAGGGCTGGAAGAGACTTCGGAGGTCTAGTCAAACTTTCCCCCTGTTTTTTTCTTCTTCTTTTTTTTTACTCATCCGCAGTAAAAGCAGACCACATTTTCCGGTTGATAAACCACACTGAATATGGACCTTACTTCTCAGTAACCAAGAGTAGAATTGAACTGGTGTATGCTATCCTGTTTCTCCTTATTTGGCAGCAGCAACTTCAGGACAACCTGTGTAAGGCTTTAGAACGTAGTCTTCCAACTTGGCCCTTTGATGACTTCTGGACTTCAACTCCCAGAATTCCTCAGCCAGGCACGTGTGCCTAGCTGAGAAATTCTGGGAGTTGAAGTCCAGAAGTCATCAAAGGGCCAAGTTGGAAGACACCTGGCCTATATCATTATGGACAAAATGGCTGTCCAGTCTCTTCTTGAAAAACGTCCGGTGATGGAGGACCCATAACCTCTGGAGGCAAGTCGTTCCATTGGTTAATTGTTCTCCCTGTCAGGAAATTTCTCTCTTTAGTTCTAGCTTGGATCTCTGTTGGCTCCTGCCCTGATTGGTCTCCTTTCCCTTTCCAGCATGCTCCAAAATGTTTCCCAAATGGCCGAAGGCGATCGCGCAAGCCTCCTCCAGCTTTTCCCAACCGGTTCCCTTGCTTCCCTTCTCCCCTTTCAAACGCCAGCCGAAAACATATTGGCGTCGCTCTCCGAATCTCTCTTTCCGCTCCAGTTCTGTTCTTGCCATCAATCTGGCCTTTGATGCTACCAGGAAGAGAACTAACGTTTGAAATGGATGAAGCAGACTTGGCAGAAGGGGGAGGTTTGCCCAGAGTCATTTGGCAACACAATCCTTGGAAGAAAGGGAGAAAAGATGGGGAGGGGGAGGCCACGGAGAGGTCCCTTTGCAGCTTTGAGCCCTAGGCAGGATGAGCGAATGAAAACCCCACAAAATGTGCCTGAACATGAGTTAATGTGAGGGGAGCATCTCACTTCCTTGCATCCGGGGCTACCTCATTCCTAATCTTTGTCTGGCCTTCTCCTGAACGGTTCAAGGCACCAATTGGAGAAGGAAAGGCTGGGAAGTTTCCTCAGAGACCATCTAGCCCAGCCCTATGCTGATGCAGCTATCCAGGTATACAACATCCCGGACAGGTGGACCTCCATCTTATGTTTCAGCACTTCCAGCGAAGGTGAAGCTTGTTTGAAACATAGCATCTTCTGTGGGAACCTGGTCTGAAAGTTAGCATCTTCTGAGGGAACCTGGTTTGAGACGTAGCATAGGGCTGGACTAAATGGTCTCTGATTGTTTGAGATGTAGCATCTTCTGAGGGAACCTGGTTTGAGACGTAGCATCTTCTGAGGGAACCTGATTTGAAATTTAGCATCTCTGAGGCAACCTTGTTTGAAACTTAGCATCTTCTGAGGGAACCTGGTTTGAGACTTAGCATCTTCTGAGGGAACCTGGTTTGAAACTTAAGATCTTCTGAGGGAACCTGGTTTGAGAGGTTCACTCAGAAGATGGAATTGGAGAAGGAAAGGACGGGAAGGTTCCTCAGAGACCATCTAGTCCAGTCCTTGCTCACGCAGCTATCCATGTCTATAACATCCCGGACAGATGGACCTGCAGCTTATGTTTTAGCACTTCCAGCGAAGGTGAATCCGCTACTTTCTAGAGAAACCCGTTCCGTTGCCAGACAGCTCCTACACTACAGGACGTAGCTCTGAAGTCCCACCAAGATGATCCTCCTTGAATTTTAAAAGAGGATTTCTTATCTTTTGGAAGGAATTTGCGAGTGATTTCCTTAACTCCCCTTTTACCAGTTCCACACAACCCTGCAGATCGCAGAAGGAAATTCAGAACAGATCATCACTGAACTTCTTGGCTGATTGTTAAGTAAAGCCAGGATGTGGCAGTAGATCTTCCCCCGTTGAAAGGCAATGGCTCTATTTATCTTTTATTATTATTATTATTTTATTTTAGAACTCGCAGATTGAGTCCGTGGGGACTCAAGGCGGCTTACACAGATATAAAAACCATGTTTTGCTTGCAGATGGGTAAAAACTTTTCTCCTTAGAGGAGAAACTGGTTGCTTAATAAAGTCTGGAGATTCAGCAGAAGAGAATTTTGTAGTTCAGGGTTGAAATGTGGAGTCCTTGATGCTGTGGGGGCTTGGCTGTTTTCTTGCAGATGTTTGCAAACTCCATTCCTTTCTAGCATTGATGATACGACCTAGTCAGGTAATGAAATCTCCTCCTCCTCCTCCTCTCCACAAACCAGACTCATTTCTAGCACCGACGAGGCTACCTAATTGAGCTGTGAAATGTCTGCCAGAACACAGCCAAGGTCACAGAGCATCAAGGACCCTCTCCCTCTCCTCTTCTCCCTCCCTCTTTCTTCCTCCTCTTCACAAACCCTTCTAGCACTTCATGACCTAGTTGGGTAACGAAACGTCTGCAAGAAAACAAGCTCCGAGAACCCTTAAGGACACCCCCCCACACACACACACACACAGTCTGGAGATTGCTGGACTACAGTGTCCATCCTCTGTCATCCTAAGCCATGTTGGGAGAGCCCCCCCCTCAGTCCCCTTCTGGAAAGCCCTGGCTTTTCTCTCGCCAAACGCGATATCTTGGTTTCGCTGCACATCAGGATGCAAAGCAGGGGCAGATCCCCAAGTTTTGCTGCCTAGGACAGCCTTTTGGTACCAAAAGCCGCCGAGAACTCTGGCTGATTTCCCCAGATGGCAATCTAGGGTCAGCTGGGGGGGAGGGCAGATGGGAGCCTCCCATCCCAGGAGGAAACGCCCACTCACCCACCCACCCACCCAGTTGACTAAACCATGCAACGAAATTCTTCTTGTCCATCTTGATTGCACAAGGGCGGCCGATCCGCTGCGTGGAGAACTTTGGATGAACTTGCTTCTGGCTTGCTGTAATGATTCCAGACATACGTTGGAGCATGCCGGGACTAAAGCCTGGGGGGGAGGGGGGGATTGGGGAGGGGAAAAAAAGATTTATGAGGAGGGGGTGGGAGACGTTGAAGCTTCAGAACGAGACACAACTTGGCGCTCTGCTGTAACTTGGGAAATTGGAAGGGATTGGAAACAGCTTCAAGGGCTGGAGGCATTTCCCTCCACCCAGCCACCCACCCACCCCTGTGTCCCCCTCCCACACACACACACACACCAGACCCAGATGCTGAGCTGGCTTAACGTGACAAATCATCTCTGGGCCAAGTTTGAGTAGTGGTAATGCTCGGTTTCCAGTTAGAGGAAACCGTTTGGAGAGAGAGAGGAGGGCAGGCGGTTTGAGTTGGCTGCCTGTCCGAATGGCAAATTGGCTGCAGCTTTGGGAGGGAGGGAGGGAGGGGTCAGCATGGTGCCACTTGCCAATCATCCAGTGGAATGGCCGGTCCTTGAATTGCAGGAGGAGGTAGAGCCCCAGTCGAAGCAGTCATCTGATAAGAGACATCTCAGCCCACAGAAAGAAAAGGGGCGTGGGAAGCATCTCCTCAGGGATACTGAGGAGAGGAGAGGAAATGGGAGTGGAGGGAAGGAAATAGAGAAAGGAAAGGAAAGGAAGAGAGAGAGAGACAAAGGAAGACGGAGGAAGAGAGATAGAAAGAGGAAGAGAGGCAGGGAGGGTGGAGGGAGGAAAGGAAAGGAAGAAAGAGAGACAGGGAGGAAGAGAGAGAAAGAGGAAGAAGGGAGGGAAGGAAAGGAAAGGAAAAGGATTTTTCCTTCGATTTAGATTTTATTCCTACAGGAAAGGGAGAGAATAGAGAAAGGAAAGGAAGTAGAGAAAGGGAAAGAAAGAGTGGAGGAATGAAAGGGAAGGGGGAAAGGAAAGGAAAGGAAAGGAAAACCCATTGTAAGCTGAAACGGTCACTAAACAAAACGGTTGTAAGCCGAGGACTACTCATACCTGCAGGAGGGGCACACTTACCAGGCCCATGCGCCAGGGACTGCATGATGGGTGACGGCCAGCGCTTGCCCATCAAAGGGAAGGGGGGGGGAAAAACTGGATTTTGCGGTTGAGCTTAGCACAACCTCTTAATCTGTTGAGAGTTTTGTTTTCCTTCAAACACCTCCATTAATTAGGTCACCTGGGGGGGGCCCAAGCAGCGCCGGAGAGCCATTCTTCACTCCAGCCCTGCGCCCTGCGCTTGTTATTAGCCAGCTCGCTTATTAGCGAGCTGATGGGCGAAGGGAAGGAGGGAGGGAGAGAGGAGGAAAGAAAGCCAAGAGGAAACAAAAACGAAAGAGAAACTAAACCCAATTTGGAAAGCTTCCTTCCCCCCCCCCCCCTCTGGAAAAAAAAACCCATCCGGGTAAGACCTGGCACGGTTAAACGAGGGAAAGATGTCTAATGGCATCCCTGGGATAATTATATGCCAGGGTAAAGGGAGAGAGAGAGAGAAAGAGAGAGAGAGAGAGAGACACACAGAGAGAGAGAGAGAGAGAGAGAGAGGAGAAAGAGAGAGAGAGAGAGAGAGAGAGAGAGAGAGAGAGAGAGAGAGAGAGAGAAAATAGCATTTCCCAGTGGGGAGCATCACGTGGGCCTGAGCATCATTTGCAGAGGCCAAGGGAGGTGGGGGGTGTGGGGGGGAAAGAGGCAACTTCATTAAGACGTGGCTTCAGCTTGTCTTGAGTTGGTATCATGGTAATCATCAAAATTGGTCCTCCCAAAAGTTTTTGCTGGAAGCTGTTTATTTGGCCGAGAGGCAGCAGCGGGGGGGGGGGGGGGGGGGAACAAGGGTGGGGGTCTTGTTGGGATTTGGAGAGGTTGCAATTAATTAAACATCCTCTCCTCCGTTTCCTCTCCTCTGCGTTCTCCCAGGCAAAGGTCTCGGGTGGATTTCGCTTGCCAGCTTCCTGCAGCTCCTGGAGGGGCGAGGATCGTAAATAATTCAGCCGGAGGCTCCTTCTGCGAGAACAGCCCACGTCTGGCAGGAGGGGAGGGGAAAAAACACACACACACACACACACACACACACACACACACACACACACACACAAAAAAAAAACCAGGAAGCAGAAAGGTTGGATATCCTGCCCGGAGAAACACCGTGAAGCCTTTAATACAAGGTACAAACAGTCCTCGACTTAACGACAGTTCACTTAGCGAGCGTCCGAAGTTACAATGGCACGAGGGGGGGGGGAAGTGACTTAACGACCCTCGCGGATCGAAATTCAGATGTTGGGCAAACTGGCTCAGATTGACGCAGGGCAGCGTCTCGGGCTTAAGACGACCCTCCCCTTTTGCGACCTTCTGACCAGTGAAGTCGACGGGTTGGGTTGAAGCCGGATTCACTCAGCAACCGCGCGACTCGTTTAAACGTCTGCGGGGATCCGCGTAACAATGGGGGCGAGGAAGGTGGTAAAGCGGGGGCAAAATTCACCTGACGGACGTTTCACATAGCAACCGAAATCCGGGAGTTTAAGGGGAGGGGGGGTTTCGTAAGCCCATCCCACCGATAATGTGACTTTGCACGCTTGAGTCAGAGGGGACCAGGAAGGCGCTCCTAAGGGTGTAAACCCATCCTAAGTCACTTTTCTCCATGCAGTTCTAGCTTAGGACGGCCGCTAAACGAACGGAGGTCTCCTCGTGTGTAGGAACAGGCCTTGTCCTTTCTCTGCCTCCCAGACGGAGCCAAATATGTGCAAAAAATGTGTCTCGGCTCCGCACGCGATGTCATTTTTATGCCATCAGCACCTTCCGCCTCGTTCTCCAGTTGGTGTTTACCTTCAGAAGGAGAGGCTGAAATATGCGATGATCTCCGCTGTCAGCTTCCCACGCTGGGTAGGTAAAAGCAGAGGGGGGGGGGGAGGAAATGCAACAGCAGAGAAGTCGGGCGCGTGCAATCCAAGGCACATTCCCGTGTGTGAATCACTTGCGAGTTTGCTCCCAAGGGTTTGCGTGGCATAAATCAGGTCGTCCCGAGTGCCAGGGATCAGATAATAAACCGCATGTTGTTGTCGTTGGGACAACTTCCTTCCTTCCCTAGCTTGCCCCATCTTTTTCTGAAGCCCTTCCTCCGAAGTCTACAAAAGAGCATGGAGGCAGAACATCTGGCCCATCTGGAGAAGATAAGAAACTTGAGAGATGGAGGTTTGGGTAGTTCCCAGGCATTGAAGGATGGAGGGTCCATTCTCCGAACTTGTGGGTTCGTTTCCAAACGTTTCGTTACCAGGCTAGGTAACATCTTCAGTGGAGTTTAGCGGGTGTCATTGTTGACGTTCCTTTGTTGAGTGTTCTTCTGTTCCTCATAAACAAAGGAACAGCAACATTGACTAGACGCACAGTTCCTGGTGAATGGCCCAAAGTCACCTAGCTGGCTATTCATGCCTAATGTGGAACTAGAACTCACTGTCTCCTGCTGATTGGCCTTAAGTCACCCAGCCTGCTTTTATACCTAAGGCAGGACGAGTCCTCACAGTCTCCTGATGAATGGTTCAAAGTCACCTAGCTGGTATTTGTGCCTAAGGTGGAACTAGAACTCACAGTCTCCTGATGAATGGTTCAAAGTCACCTAGCTGGTATTTGTGCCTAAGGTGGAACTAGAACTCACTGTTTCCTGGTTGTTGGCCCAAAGTCACCCAGCCTGCTTTCATGCTTAAAATGGAACTAGAACTCACAGGCTCCTGATGAATGGTTCAAAGTCACCTAGCTGGTATTTGTGCCTAAGGTGGAACTAGAACACACTGTCTCCTGGTGATTGGCCCAAAGTCACCCAGCCAGCTTTCATGCTTAAAGTGGAACTAGAATTCACTGACTCCTGGTGATTGGCCCAAAGTCACCCAGCCGGCTTTCATGCTTAAAAGTGGGACAAGAATTTACAGTCTCCTGGGTGATTGGCCCAAAGCCTACCCAGTCAGGTTACATGCCTAAAAGCGGGACTGGAACTCCTGGTCTCCCGATAATCAGCCCAAAGTCATCCAGCTGAGCTTTGTGCCTAAGATGCAACTAGAATTCACGATCTCCCGGCTTCTAGCCCTAACTATGCAATGAAACTGTTTGAATTATTCAATCCCCATCCTGTTCATCGGGATTGCTTTTTCAAAATTTATTTTGTTTAATCTTGGGCACTGTCTAATGTTCTCATGGAGACGGCGCGCCAGAGGAAATTCAACCATTTTCTATGTCCTTAGAGTTGGAAAGAGAGAAGGAAGGAATCTGAGAAACAGGAACAAGGATGCACACAATAGAGGCGATGAGTTCCCTACGGAAGAACATGTCCCTCTCTAAGCCACACAGATTTATTTATTTTTGCAAGCTACCTGCGGCAATTTGGAAGTAAGTAGCAGACATTTACAAAGCAAACCAGGAAATAATGATGTCTAGCTATAATTCTCAGGTCAAAGATGACATATGCCTGTTGGGAATCTAAAGAATAGTTGCCATAGTGAATTCCAGGGGGAAAAAACAACAGATCTAAAAAATTTCTGCATTATATTTCAAGCATCAGCCAGTATAACTTTGACAATCACATTTTCTGGTTTGGATGAAGCTCCGGCCAAGGGACAAAGGGCTGTGTGTATATGTGTCCCAACACATTAAAAAAGGAACATACAATGAAATGGAGACATTGCCCCCTTTTTGCCACAAAAAATTAAGGCAGGAGATGGGCTGCAAGAATTTTCTTTGGATGGTCTCGATTCAGCCCCTCTGCCCTTATTGATGGAGCTGTTCTAATAAAAAGTAAAATGATTTAAAATAAATATAAATCAACTGGGAAATTGCCAGCATTCTCTTCTATTGCAATAACCTGCTATCAAGCAAAGTTAAGCAGAATTCTGGCTTCAAAGCCTAGTCCCTCCCTCCCTCCCTCCCTCCCTCCCTTCCTTTCCCTGTCTTTTCCTTCCTTCCTTCCTTCTTTCCTTCCTTCCTTCCTTCCTCTGTCTTTTCCTTAATTCTTTCCTTTCTTTTTCTTAAAATTTAACAACGCTACTCCAACTTGACATTCAGAATATAATTACAGTCCATGAAATCTGGGACTGCACACTTTGGGCTGAAAGATGCTTTTTTTTTTAAATGTCCCTTGTGAATTTTCGTCCTATTTAGGGCATCCCTGAAAGATAATGGGGTGTCTTGCGGTTTTTCAAGACCTGCTGGACTGGTAGGGGGATATAATACTAATGCTGACTGCACCTCTAGGGAATCAGAAGAACAACACACATATTCCGTCTAAGGTCTCCTTTACAGCAATGAAGTAGCTATTGGTAGTAGCTGCTGCTTGCTGCTGATAAGCACACTGCTTGCACTAGAGACCAATTCCTTGTGTGTCCAATCACACATGGCCAATAAAGAATATTTTCTCTTCTCTTCTCTTCTCTTCTCTTCTCTTCTCTTCTCTTCTCTTCTCTTCTCTTCTCTTCTCCCTTCCCCTTCCCTTTTTTTCTGTAATCTTATTTCTATTCTATTCTATTCTATTCTATTCTATTCTATTCTATTCTATTCTATATTTCTATTCTATATTTCTATTCTGTTCTATATTTCTATTCTGTTCTATATTTCATTTCTATTCTATTCTATTCTATTCTATTCTATTCTATTCTATTCTATTCTATTCTATTCTATATCCTATCTTATCCTATCTCTATTGTTATTCCATTCCAGATTCTATTCCATTCCATTCCATTCCAGATTGGGGAAAAAAGGCTTGGTTAGACTAACTCCCGTGGCTCTCTGGCTCACTTTTATTATTCCCCTGCTGTTAGTTTACTGCTTTTCACCCGCCACCTCGTGTCAGCAGACCTGGGATCCTTGCCAAACGAAGCATAAAGCCAAGGGTCTTCCCAGCTGGCAGGTCGCCCAGAATGTTGACATAATCAGGGATATTCAACATCTTGCCAAAATGCGGTTGTGTTTACATGCCTGGGGTCAGAGAACAAGTAACAACACGGTGTGCGCTCTCTCCAGCGGGCACGTGACTGGCCCAGAAAAGCACACACACAGACACACACACACACAAAACGAGATTTTAAAAGCTTGGCGATTTCTTAACCCACCAGGTCCTGGATGCGAAAAAGGGTGGGCTAGCTCAAGAGCCTGCAGTGAGCTGTTTCTCAGCCTTGGCAACTTTAAGACTGTCTAAGAAAGAAAAAGACTACTACGGGGTGACATGATAGCAGTTTTCCAGTACAGGTGGTCCCCGACTTACAGCCGTTCGTTTACTGACCGTTCAAAGTCACAACGGCCAGTGAAAAAAAGCGACGTAGGACCGGGTTTTTTTTCACACTTACGACCTTTGCAGCGTTCCCACGGTCAGGTGATCAAAATGCAGACGCTTGGCAACCGGTTCATATTTATGACCCCCCCCTCCCCCCCAGGAGTCCCTTGATCCCCTTTTGCAACCTTTTGAGGAGCAAAATCTGTGTGTGTGTGTGTGTGTGTAGCAGATTCCCAATGTCTCAACAGCAGCGATTATTAAAACTGTGGCAAGAAACGGAGCAAAAGGGCAAAATTGACTTTAACAAACGCGCTCAGCAAGAGAAATTTTGGGCTCAAGTGTGGCGGTTTAAGTCAAGGATACCTGTATTTGAGGGGTCTCCCACAGAGAAGGGGGGGGCGGGGTCGATCTCTTTTCCAAAGCACCTGAGTGGAGGATAAGCGATGGGTTCCGATTCCTCAGACGAACGGCAAATAAAACATATACATATATACTCACCGTTCAGCCTCCTTTGGTGGCCTTCTCTTGGGTGTGTTCACCTAAAGACCTGTGATTTCCAACCCATTTCTTTTTTTAAGGCACTGGAAAGGAACAAGGTGTGTGTGTGTGTGGCAGGGGGGGGGGGAAAGGGAATTCGAATCTCAAAAGGAGGAAGAATGTGAATTTTACAACCTTTAGCCCAGGCTGATTTCTATGAGCTGGTGTACATGGAAGAATTATGAAGGCCAGTGGGATAGAAAACCCAGCACCGCCTGCGTCTTGGGTGTCAAGTAAGCCTGGATCGCATCTAACCGAGCTTTCTCCAATCTCCTAGACCTCACCTCCCAGAATTCCCCAGCCAGCCTGGTCAAGAGAGTTTGGCCAAGGCTAACGAAAAAGCCCACCGCTGTTAGCGGCCCACCGGTGTGAATCAATCATACACTGGGTTGCCAGGAAATACCTTGGCACTTACACAAGGAAAACTCTTGTTCCCTACACCATCCTCATGAACATGAACCTCAGGTTTACAATTCACTGCAGCTGGTTCTCCCGGGAGGGGGAGGAGGAAGAGGAGGAGGAAGAGGTGGTCCTTGAGTTTCAGTGGGCATAAAAAATCTCTATTAAATTGAGAGTAACGTTCGCTCTCTCTCCTTTTATTTTATTTTTTGTTCTCTTTTTCTTCGTTGCCTTCCCTTTCTTTTGATCCTCGTTTGCTTTCCTTTCCTTCTCTCTCCCTCTTTTCTTCCTTCCTTCATTTTTTCCTTCCTTCCTTCCTTTTCTTTCTCCCTCCCCTCCTTTCTTTCCCCTCCTTCCCTTTTTCTCTCCGTCTTCCTTCCTTTCTCACTGTCTTCTTACTCCCTTCCTTTTTTCTTTCTTTTTTCTTTCTTTCTTTCTTTCTTTCTTTCTTTCTTTCTTTCTTTCTTTCTTTCTTTTTCTTTCTTTCTTCTCTCTCTCTCTCTCTCTCTCTCTCTCTCTCTCTCTCTCTCTCTCTCTCTTTCTCTTTCCCTCCCTTCCCCATATCACCCTGTATTCCAACTGGGGAGATGGCTCTATTTCAACTTCCCTCTGCCTGAAATCCAGCAAAAAAAAAAAAGTTGCATTCAAACCATAATGCCGAGAGACAGAGCAATGGACAGTAGTCCCAGGCAGACCTTGCCCCTTCCTTGATGACGGTAAAATATTTCTGATCTTGTTTCCTGCCGTCTGATGAGGACTCTGATGGATCGCTATAGCAACAGGGGCACGCAGGACTGCATACTAAGCAGAATTGGCAGAAGGGCGATGGAGCAACGTGTTAATAATGCAAGCCCAAGGCTTGCTCATGATGCTCATGATGCAAAGGAAGGTTGTTTTCATCTTCCGCAGCCAAAGCTTGCAACCAGTGCAGCCACTGCTGATGGAAATGCAGGAAATTAAAAACTGCAAGACTGGCACCTTCGCTGGTAAGATTTGACAGTTGCAATATAGACTCCGTTGTCATTATCACTGGAAGTTTTTAAGAAGAGACTGGATAAGCTACTTTGTCTGGAATGATCTAGGGTCTCCTGCTTGAGCAGGGGGCTGGACTAGAAGACCTCTTAAGGTCCCTTCCAACTCTATTTTGATTCTGATTTCCATGCCACAGTTACTTGTTTTCTGATTACTGTCATGCATACATCAGTCTGACTCCCCTCCCGGACTTGTTGCTTCGGTTACAACATGCTGTGGATTGTACAGGTAGTCCTCGTCTTACGGCTGTTCGTTTAGTGACCATTCAAAGTTACAACGGCACTGAAAATAGCGGCTTACGACTTATTTTCCTCCACTTCACCAGCGTTGCAGCATCAACCCGCGGTCACGTGATCAAAATTCAGACCCTTGGCAGCTGGTTCCTATTTACGACGGTCGCACTGTCCCCGGTGTGTGTGTTTGTGTGTGTGTTTTTGTGTGTCTGTGTGTGTGTGTGTGTGTGTGTGTGTGTGTGACGTGATGCCCTTTGGCCACCTTCTGACAAGCAGGGTCAATGGGGGGAAGCCGGCTCCTCTTTGCAGCCATGTGACTGACTTTAACCACTGCAGCGATCCCCCTTTAAGCAACTGCGGCGAGACAAGTTGCAAAATAGAGGAGCAGTGGGCTGATGCCTCCTTAAGTAACACCAGCTGCCTGCAATGAGTGCAGGTTCAAGTCCCACCAGGCTCAAGGTTGACTCAGCCTTCCATCCTTCCGAGGTAGGTAAAACGAGGACCCAGATTGTTGGGGGGCAATTAAGCTGACTTTGTAATAATGCCGCTTGGGGGTGTGTGTGAAAGCCCTAATAAGCAGGCATATACATGGAATGAAGGCTACTGCTAAGCTTGTAAGCCGCCCTGAGTCTTCGGAGAAGGGCGGGATATAAATGGAATTAAAATAAAAATAAAAATAAATAAAATGGGGCAAAACTCCCTTGGCCAGCGCCTCGCTTAGCGACAGACACTTTGGGCTCAGATCATTGGGCTTTCTGTTGAAGCTCGTCCTGGGCTGCATTCAGAGTCCACCAGAGCTCAAGACAACCCAGGAAAAAAATATAATTTGGGAGAGAGAGAAAACAGTCTTGTTCCTTTGTGGCTGAGCAGCCCAAACGGGGCACCCACCTGCCTTATTTTATAAGGGTCAGACCCTCATCTGAAGCCCTACCTGGAAATGGGGTGAGCTGAGCCCCAGACGGTGCCAAGAGCTGAGCTTTTACTGCTGAATCGGCATTTGTGAATGCTGAACATCAGGCCGAAGCTCTCTTTGGCTCAGAAGGAGGAAAGTGAATCCACGCCTAGCAAGAGAAGCAGCCTAAGGACGGGACGGGATTTAAGCTTGTCTCTCGCCCCACCCACTGCTTTTCCAATTGCCTCTCCTCAAAGGCCAAGGACGAGCTTTCCAGCCAGGAGAAAGTAATTTAATTCTCTCCCAGTGTGTCAGAAGGAAGCATCCCCAGCACTCCGCTTTCCCCGGATGCTGAAGCTGCAGCTGCTCTGCGACGAGTAACCCTTTTTGTTTGTTTGTTTGTTTAAAACTGATTGGAAACATTTGTGCGCCCCCCCTTCTCACCTATAAACCAAAGTGGTTACTAATTAAAGCTCATCGGTCCGAGGGAGCTCCGATGCTCCTTGGGCTTGGTAGAGAAAAAGGCTATCTTCGGTGCAGAAGAGGTGACTTTTGGAAAGGAGGAGGAGAGGGAGTTTTCATAATAATGATGGAGGAGGGGGGGGAAGGGGGAGTGGGAGGAGAAGGAGAAGGAAGAGGAGGAGAAGGAACCAACAAAGGAGAATATTTGTATCTCAGGGTTGAAATGAGGGGTGCTCTCTGAGCTTGGTGGTTTCCTTGCAGACATTTCACTACCCAGCTAGGTAACATCATCAGCGCTAGAAGGGAGGAGGAGGAGGAGACCAAAAAAGGAGAATATTTGTCCCTGGTGCTTTCTGAGCTTGGTGGTTTCCTTGCAGGCATTTCACTACCCAGCTAGGTAACATCAGGACGAGGAGGAGGAGGAGGAGACGACCAAAAAAGGAGAATATTTGTCCCCTTTCTGAGCTTGGTGGTTTCCTTGCAGGCATTTCACTACCCAGCTAGGTAACATCATCAGTGCTAGAAGGGAGTGGAGTTTGGTCTCTGTTTATATCCTAGTGCAGTGATGGCGAACCTTTTAGAGACCGAGTGCCCAAACTGCAACCCAAAACCCACTTATTATCTTTGGGTGCCAGGTGGGCGTGGTCCATTGGGTGGGTGTGGCCAAGTGGGCATGGCCCATTGGGTGGGGGTGACTGTGGTGGTAACGGCAGACCGGATGGGACTAAAAAGTTCAATCAATTCCAACTTTGCAAGATCTTTTTTTTCCCCCGTGAGAAGTTGAAATGGATTGATTGATTGATTGATTGAACCTTTTTTTTTTGCACATGGCGGTGGAGGCCTAAAGTGAAAAGGTTTTATAAAACCCAGCTGAAGGCCTAGGACTGGGGCGATGGCAAGCGTGCCCACAGAGAGGGCTCTGCGTGCCACCTGTGGCACGCGTGCCAGAGGTTCGCCACCACAGTCCTAGTGGCTTGCCCTGCCAGTGTTATTGGAGCAGTCGTGAAGTTCCTTTGGTTGGGCTGTTTACTGTTAAGCTTGTTTGGCAGTTCCTCGGTTGGGGTAATTACTTGATTGTTGGTCCGATGTTAATCTTAGTGTCAACCTATGCTCACCTGAGCGCTGAGCGCTGGTAGGGAGGTGGGGTGTGAGGTTTTGTTTTTGTCTCATCGTTCCCTTTTTCGGCGTGTTGATGGTCTCTTTTGCCCAGCAGGTAGATACTGTTTACACCTATGTATCTGTCGATGGCTGATTTGTCAAAGAGTGCCAGGCTTCTACAAATTCCCCTAGCGCTTTTGGGACTTGGCTTGGTCCAAGACGGTCAAAGTTGCCCACCTGAAACAATGGTTCACACGACAATGATGACATCCACTGGGGAAAAAAACCCCTAACCTCCAAACCCTCCTTGGGTCTCTTTTGCAGGGAAACTCGATCTAGGAAAGCCAACAGATTCCGGCCTGCATCTCTCGGTGCTGTTCTGGGCACGGGCTTTTGTTCTCGCTGCCCTTTTGACCTCGGTCTCCTTCCATGTGGGTCAGGCTTGGCAGCGGGGGTCTCCATGACAACCCGTAATGTATGCCATCGGCTCGGTGGGCCTGCCTTGGCTCTCATTAAATTTCAATGACTTTCACGGGGCCCCGGACATGTAATTAATATCCAACACATGGTCTTTGTCAGGATAAGGTTTAAGCAGGGAAATTTTTTGGCCACGGGAGGGGGAGAAGAAGGACAGAGTTTTAGCCTCTGAGCACTTTGGAGCAAAATAATCATCATCATCATCATCATCATCATCATCATCATCATCATCCTGTAACAGTGATACCCATTGTCATCGGGGCACTGGGAACGATGTCCAAAAACTTTGCAAAATACATCAAGAAATTGCAGCTTCCTGTAATAACTCCAGCAAAGGTACAAAAAAAAAACCCTGCGCTATTTGGAACATCTTACATTTTAAGGAGATACCTGGTTGATACCTAGGATGCTGGCAGCAACCTGGGTCAACCATTAGTGCCAATTTGAGTGTTCAGTTGACTGAGTTTCATGTTTAATGAATACAAGTTTAATAATAATAATAATAATAATAATAATAATAATAATAATAATAATAATAATAATAAATACCTGGTTGATACCTAGGATGCTGGCAGCAGCCCGTGTCAACCATTAGTGCCAGTCAATTTGAGTGTTCAGTTGACTGAGTTTCATGTTTAACGAATAAAAGTTTGATGATGATGATGATGATGATGATGATGATGATGATGAGACCCTGGCAAAGGTGAACAGAAGCCAGGTTAGAGCCGACGGATTTTTGTCTCCCATGCTTGGACCTGGAAGGAAAAAGAAAAATAGAAGGTGACCAGGAGTAGGTCGCTCTGTCACTGGAGATTTTTTAAAAAGAGATTGGACAGCCATCCGTCCAAAATGGTGCAGGGTCTTCTGCTTGAGCAGGGGGTTGGACTAGAAGACCTCCGAGGTCTCCCTTTCAACTCTGTTGCTCAAGGTGGTATGAGCCGAAAGGAGTGAAACGGACCCTCGGTCCTTTGCACCACTTCCGCTAGCTTCCTCGAGCTTTGTTCGTTCATTAAACAGAAACAAAACACCGCTAGGCATAAGACATCATTCACACCGTGGCCTGTGTTTCCCCTGATCTTTTGGCCCGATCTTGTTCAAGGAAGACGTAAAGGAAAACAAAAATTAACAACTCGTGGCACCCAGTGCCAACATTCAAAGAGGCCCTAATTGAATTTTAATTAGGACCAGCTTCTGCTTCCCTGGCTAATGAAACAAGTCTCATTAGGAAATATAATTGAGGTTCCCTAGAGGGAGGTAAGCTTGCAAGATCTCCCTGTTTAGACCCCAGGCATCCCGGCCGATAAAAATTGCTGTAGCCCAAAGCAATGTCATCATTAATATATAAGGGGGGGGGAGGAGGAGAAAGAGAGAGGGGGAGAATGCTGACCAGCAAATTATATACTGATTTTTTTTTTCTTTGCCAAGAAGCTGCTGTCTTGCGCAGCCCTTTACCACACTCTTTGGTCTGGAAGCCTTCATTCCCCTGATTGCACCTGGCAATTAATTCTCATTTATCTTGCGTTTAAAAGCTGAACCGAAAAGAGGGGAGGGAAATGATTCGTGTAAATATCCACCCTACAGTAAAAAGTCACTTTCCCTCCCTGTGGTTGCATTTATTTCAAGGATAATTTGACCAGTCTGGTTTTTTTTTAAAAAAAAAAGGAAAGGAAAGGAAAGGAAAGGAAAGGAAAGGAAGGAAGGAAGGAAGGAAGGAAGGAAGGAAGGAAGGAAGGAAGGAAGGAAGGAAGGAGTTTGCCTATTCAGAGGAAGGGCTGAAAGCCTTGACCTGACTCTGAACTAGCTTTAGGATCTCATCCTATTGGGCATCTTATCTGATTGGCTAGGCCAGGGAGACCTCCAAGGTCCCTTCCAACTCTGCTATTTTGTTTAATAGTGTTTTTCAACCTCAGCAACCTTTAAGAGGCGTGGACTTCAACTCCCAGAATTCCCCAACCAGCATGCAGAGAAGTTATATAGGGAGAAAGTTGAAAATGAATCCGTTACCAAACTGTGATCACAGTAATGACAGCAGGGCTTTTTTGTGTTCCAATAAAGATGATTTGCAGCTCAGGGTGGCCACTTGATGATTTGCGGGGGCGGGGAGGGGGGCACTTTCTTCAAAGGGAAGCAGAGTCCCCCATAGAAGCTGGGGTTCGACAATGGGGTCCTTAGTGCTCTCCGAGCTTGGTGGTTTTCCGGCAGACGTTTCATTACCCAACTGGGTAACATCATCAGTGCTAGAAAGGGATGATGGGGCTTGTGGAAGGAGGAGGAGGAGGAGGAGGAGGGGTGTTCATTCTGATATATATATATATATATATATATATATATATATATATATATATATGTATGTATGTATGTATGTGTGTGTGCGCGCGCGCGTGTGTATGTATATATGTATATATATGTATATGTATATATGTGTGTGTATATATGTATATATATATGTATATATTTATTTTTTTATTTATTTAAATAAATAAAAAAATAATAAATATGTGTATATATATATGTATATATATATATATATATATGTATGTGTGTATATATATGTATATGTATATGTATATATATATATATATATGTGTGTGTGTGTGTGTGTGTGTATATATATATGTATATATATATATATGTATTTGTTTTCTGAGGTTTATATATATTGCTGTTTTTGCCCCCTTAAGCACTTAGAAGAAGATGGGCACTTATCCTTTTTTTATATAAAAAAATGTTGTTTGAATTTTGAAAAAAACCCAAAAACCTTTCCTGGCATTTGACTGGTTTCCAAAGATCTCTCTAGTTCTATCAGCCATGAGGTCTGGAGCATTGCTGGCCTCTCCTCCCTCCACCCTCTGCTGCTGTGCCAGCTTGGAGGTTATTGTTGTTATGGGGAGGGAGGGAGTGGGGAGCTAAGACCAGACCAGAAGGGCAACAGCAAATTATAACTGTGGAGGGTGATGGCCAGTTGAACCTAGCAACTCTCTTAGCAACCTTGCCCAAGGAGTAGCATGTGATTCCCTGTTGCGAAGATGTGTGGATGATGGCATCGTTGTTGGGCTGGGGGGGGGCGGAGAGAAAGAGAGGGAGGGAGGAAGAAAAGAATGAAAGAAAGAAAGAAAGAAAGGAAGAAAGGAAGGAAGGAAGAGAAAGAAAGAAAGAAAGAGAAAGAAAAGGGAGGAAGAAGACAGTGAGGAAGGAAGGAAGGAAGGAAGACAGGGAGAAGAAAAGGGAACGAGGGGAAAGAAAGGAGGGAAGAGAGAAAGGAAGGAAGGAGGGGAAAGAAAGGAGGGAAGAGAGAAAGAAAAGAAAAAGGGGTGCTGCTTCAGCCATTTTGAATCCGACTTTGAAAGGCAGGGATAGCCAAGAAGCTAAGCTTCCCAAAAAAAGAAAAGAAAAGAAAAGAAAAGAAGAAAAGAAAAGCATTCTTCTTGATTTGACCTGAACCGTTTTGTAAGCAGGGGCAACAGGGCCTGGAGTCACTTAATAGAATAACAGAATTGGAAGGGATCTCGGAGGTCATCTAGTCCAACCCCCTGCTCAGGCAGGAGAAAGCCTATCCCATGTGAAAGCCCTAATAAGCAGGCATATACATAGAATGAAGGCTACTGCTAAGCTTGTAAGCCGCCCTGAGTCTTCGGAGAAGGGCGGGATATAAATGGAATTAAAATAAATTAAAGAAAAAATTTCAGACAAACGGCTGTTCCAACCTCTTCTTAAAAGCCTCCAGCGATGGAGCATCCACAACTTCTGGAGATGAGCTATTCAACTGATTAATTGTTCTGACTGCCAGAAAGTTTCTCCTTAGTTCCAGGTTGCTTCTCTCCTTGGTCAGTTTCCATCCGTTGCTTCTTGTCCTGCCTTCAGGCACTTTTGGAGAACAGCTTGACTCCCTCTTCTTTGGGGCAGCCCCTGAGAGATTGGAAGGCTGCTATCATGTCCCCCCTGGTCCTTTTCTTCACTGGACTAGCCATGCCCAGTTCTCACAACCGTTCTTCTTACCTTTAAGCCTCCAGTCCCCTCATCATCTTTGTTGCTCTTCTCTGCACTCTTTCCAGAGTCTCAACATCTATTTAATTTAATTCTGTTTTAATTTTTATACATTGTGTGTTATTTATACTGTTTTAATTGCCCTGTACACCGCCCCGAGTCCCTTCGGAGAGGGGCGGTATATAAATCCAAATGAATAAATAAATAAATCTTTTTTTTTTCCCGGGGCCAATTTTGAACAGTCACTAAAGGAATGGTTGTAAATCAAGGACTAAGAACAGGTCAGCTTCCTTTCCGTAATTAATACTAGATTCTACTTCTAGGCAATGCTGTCCCCCTCCTCCTATCTTCAATATCTTTTATATGAATTGTGATTTATTCTTAATTACTAGCCCTTAGCTGAGGGCGTTTTCTGAGCCACTCGCTTGAGGCGGTCTTTGCTTTTCTTTCCTCGTGATATTCTTAAAAAGGTAAAGGTTCCCCCGCACATGCGTGCTAGTCGTTTCCGACTCTAGGGGCCGGTGCTCATCTCCGTTTCAAAGCCGAAGAGCCGGCGCTTGTCCGAGGACGTCTCCGTGGTCATGTGGGCAGCATGACTAGACGCCAAATGCTCTTACCTTCCCACCGTCGTGGTCCCTATTTTTCTACTCGCATTTTTACGTGCTTTCGAACGGCTAGGTTGGCAGAAGCTGGGACGAGTAACAGGCGCTCACTCTGCTACGCGGCACTCGGGATTTGACCCGCCAAACTGCCGACCTTCTGATCGACAAGCTCAGCGTCCTAACCCACTGAGCCACCGCGTCCCTTGACGTGATATTCTTACGATTATGAAAATACGCCACACATACTAGCGTGTTGACAGCGAGATCGAAATTAGGGGGGAAAAAGAACGAAGGCAAACCAAACATTTCAGATTTTTCTCTCTTGTTTCTTTTCGCCCCATTCATGCGAGGGAGCAAATTCTCTGAAATCACGGTGACTCAACCCAGCAGCCGTAAGGTCACAGGGATGTCCTTCCCAAATTGTATGTTTCCTCCCCACAAAAACGGAAGTGCTCTTTTTTGATTCCTCATAAATTTTGGATCCGGTTCCCGATGTGGGTTGCAAGATTAGGAAACAAAGAATAAGCTTTGATTCAGTTTTGGAGTTCACAAAGTTTATGTGAAAAAGATTATATATATCATGGAGAAGTTTTCTTTCTTTCTTTCTTTCTTTCTTTCTTTCTTTCTTTCTTTTTCTTTCTTTCTTTCTCTTTCCTTTCCTTTCCTTTCCTTTCCTTCCCCCCCTCTCTCTCGCTCTCAAAAAGGGGATCACGTAATCTCCGGACACTGCAACCGTCATAAATACGAATCAGTTGGCCAAGCATCCAAATTTTGATCACCTGACCATGGGGATGCTGTTGTAACTTTGACCGGTTACTAAATCAAGGCTTGTAAATCAAAGGCTATCTGTACTATTTTATCAAAACTTATTTATTTAAATGAATTAAGTAAACAAATTAAATAAATTAAATTCAGAGGCCACCCAGTGCTGGATGACTTTGGGAGGCTTACAATTTAAAAGTCAGTATTATGTGTGGAGAAACAAAAAAAAAATCCAGATGGCAAGTTACAAATATAATCTCGAATTTGGCCTGAGAGAAAACAGTTTAACCCGTAAACATTTTGATAACTTCATTACATAAAACATTTCAAAGCCCAGCTTTATTTATTCTCTTTAGCTATCTTTTCATCCGGGGAAATCGTCTACTGATGGAAATCATTAGGAGACCACCTTGGATTTGATGGCACGTAATCAACCATTAAGGGACGCGGTGGCTCAGTGGGTTAGGACGCTGAGCTTGTCGATCAGAAGGTCGGCAGTTTGGCGGGTCGAATCCCGAGTGCCGCGTAACAGAGTGAGCGCCTGTTACTCGTCCCAGCTTCTGCCAACCTAGCAGTTCGAAAGCACGTAAAAATGCAAGTAGAAAAATAGGGACCACTCCGGTGGGAAGGGAACAGCGTTCCGTGCGCCTTTGGCGTCTAGTCATGCCGGCCACATGACCACGGAGACATCCTCGGACAAGCGCTGGCTCTTCGGCTTTGAAACGGAGATGAGCACCGGCCCCTAGAGTCGGAAACGACTAGCACGCATGTGCGGGGGAACCTTTACCTTTACCTTTTAATCAACCATTATACATTAATTGTCCCCATTATACATTAATTGGTTTAGGGGTACGTGACCCCAGCAGATCACGTGACTCCTGCAGACTGCAACCGTCTTAAGAACCTGCCAGTTGCCAAGCGTCTCAGTTTTGATCTCGTGACCGCGGGGAATGCGGCAACGGCTGTGTGGAAAACGGTCTCAAGTCACTTTTTCCAGTACTGTTATAATTTTGAACGGTCACTAACTGAATTGTTGTTAAGTCGAGGACTGCTGGTACATTCCCTCAACGGAGTTGGTTGTTACGCCTTATTTTTGCAAGGTGGAGAAGTCGCCTCCATGCCATCCCTTTTTTTGTGGGATCTAGTTGGAGCACCTGAATCTCTCCTGCAACCCTTCGGGGGTGGGTGGGGGGTGGGGGGAGGTCTAATTAGCCCAGCCACCACACAGTTCCGCGTGCAAACACACATCTTTCTATCTCCCCCTCACAGCATTTTTTGGAATTAATCCCATTTTCTTCTCTCTTTCCCCCCCCCCCCCCGTTAGGCGAGAAACTGCCCCAGCCAGCAATTCCAGACTGAGACGGAATTCTATCCTGGCTTGTGTGGCAGCGCTTGTTGCCAATAAATCATCTTTAGAAGGCGATCGAGTTTCAGGTATGCTTCCATAAAGGTGGGTGAAGCAAGAGGATAATGAGATTTGGGCTGCCCAACCAATAAACCAAATACAGATTTATAGACTAACAGAGTAACAGTTGGAAGGGACCTTGGGTGTGTGTGGGGGTCTTCTAGTCCAACCCCATGCTCAGGCAGGAAACCCTAGACCATTTCAGACAAGTGGTTGTCCGGTCTCTTCTTAAAAATTTCCAGTGTTGGAGCACCCACAACTTCTGGAGGCAGGTTGTTCCACTGGCTAATTGTCTTCACTGTCAGGAAGTTTCTCCTTAGTTCCAGGTTGCTTCTCTCCTTGATTGGTTTCCATCCGTTGCTTCTTGTCCTGCCTTCAGGGGCTTTGGAGAATAGCTTGACTCCCTCTTCTTTGGGGCAGCCCGAGATACTGCTATCAATCTCTCTCTTTTCATTAAACTAGACATACCCAATTCCTGCAACCTGCTCTAAAGCTTTTAAGACCTGCGGACTTCAACTCCCAGAATTCCGGAGCCAGGGCTGTGGAATTCTGGGAATTGGAGTCCCCAAGTCTTAAAAAGGTTGCCAAGATTGGAGAGCCGTCTTTTTAATATCCTTAATCCTGGAATTGTTTTGGGTCACGATTGACAGCATTGCAAGCTGCCCCAAAATCATTGAGTAGCGAGATGGGGAGGGGACAGATAAGTTTAATTTTTTAAAAAAGGAAATAAATAAAAGTTTTAATTCCATGATCTCCAGTAGCTCAAGAGCTGCCATTCCTAGGAACGTTTTGGTCCATCTCTTATCATTATTTGCCTGGAAAATCCTTTTTTGGGGGAGCAGGAGGGTTGCAATAAAAGACATCTGGGGCAAAAAAAAAATGGGGGGGCCCCAGTAAATGAACAATCAAAGTAATGTTCCTGGAAGATAAGACCCGAGTGAATCCTTGGCTCTTGGAAACTTTCCTAGTTTTATTACCTTCCAATCTTTGTCTTAAGGAAGGATAACAAACCCATAAATAGAAAATATTTTTTTTCTTTTCTTTACAAAAAAAAAAGCATCCCAAACTTTACAGTTATAACCTGGGAAGGCTGAGACCAAAGGGAAGGAACCTTTTGTTGGGGAAAAGGAGGATAAGCTTGGTTTTTATTTACTTATTTATTTATTCTCTCTCTCTCTCTCTCTCTCTCTCTCTCTCTCTCTCTCTCTCTCTCTCTGTGTGTGTGTGTGTGTGTGTGTCTGTGTGTTTACTGGTAGTTGGTGTGTTTGTTTTCCGGACTTGGTTTTTTTTGGTTTCTGAGGCTATTTTAATTGTTGCAAGCTGTGCAGAGTCACTTAGCCGAGAGGGTTGGCTATACAAATTTAATAAATAAATAGGGCTGGGCTTGAAAGGGTTTGTGGAAGGAAGGAAGGAAGGAAGGAAGGAAGGAAGGAAGGAAGGAAGGAAGGAAGGAAGGAAGGAAGGAAGGAAGGAAGGTTGGAGGAAGGAAGGAAGGAAGGAAGGAAGGAAGGAAGGAAGGAAGGAAGGAAGGAAGGAAGGAAGATATCTTTCTAATTAAACAAACTCCCACCAACACTGACATGGCAAGCCACTAGACTAGAGCATAAAATGAAAGCAAACCCCCCACTCCCTACTACACTGATGATGTTAGCTAGTTTGGTAATGAAACATCTACCAGAAAAACAACCAAGCTCTGAGAGCAGCAAGGACCCCACAATTCTAAACACTGGCGATGATGATCTGTTTTCCTAATGTCAGCAATCCAAGCTAGCAAAAATAACCCTCCCCCTCCCCGTGCCTTAAAATAACACGTTCCTGGCTGATCATCCTGGTTAGTTTGCTAGCCAACTACGCTTCCTTTCAAGCTATTTGAACATTCATCCTGTTTCCACCTTGGGAAGTGGATCCTCCCCGAATTTCCTTGTACACCATCCCATCCTGTTTTTTTGCTGTGAACACACACACACACACCCACACCCACACCCACACACACACACACACGTTCTTTCTTCTCCAGATGTGATCCAACCACCACCAACCCCAGAATTCCCCCCCCCACAAGTCCTGGCAGAGCCATCACATCTGGAGGGCATCAAGTTGAAGAAAAATTGGACCCACAAAAGTATCCTCTGGAATTTGGCAGCCCCCCCCCTTTCCCCCAGCAATAATCTTTCCCTCTCAAACCCATTTGGCAGAAACTGGGGTGGGGTGGGCGGAACTGACCTCATTTCCAAGTTTCTTTCCAAGGCTCTGCTCCATCCTTAGGATTGCTTAACTCCCTAAAGCGGTCCAAAACTCAGCAGATGCTGGACCAACAACTCTGGGCCAAAGTTAGGCCAGGAGAGGATCACCAGATGTCTCCATGCTGGGCTGAGACAGATCCCTCGGTATAATTGAAGAGTTCCTTCCAGGAAAGAGGATCTAGAACCCCTAACCCAGATGGTCTTTCCCATATCTTAAGATGCCTCCCTTTGGGGCTTATGGAAAGGCTGGGAGACAAACCGCAGAGTCCCAGAGGGCCTGGCTGGGGTGTGTGTGTGTGTGTGTGTGTGTGTGTGATGGGAGCTGGAGTCCACTTCCGTCTGTGGGACATCATCTTTTTTTTTTTTGGTGAAAGGTTCGGTTTAAGAGCATCCCTCCTTCGCAAGGCTGCAAGCCGAGATTAACCCTTTCGTTGCCCTCCGCGGCTTTGACTCCCGAGTAGCCCCGGGTCGCGCAGCGCCCGCGAGAGGAACTGGGCGGCGCCAATTCCGTTCCCCGCGCGGCATCCTAAGCTGTCCCGTTCTCCACCACCACCTCCACCACCCCAGCAACCCCCCCCCCTGCCCGGACATGGCTCTTTCCCAGCAAACTACCCCCACGCCCCCCCCACTCACTCACCCACCCACCCACCCACGCCCAGCAGACGCCCGCTGTCCGTCCAACCCGCCGAGCCGAAGAAAACGGCGCACGGTTCCGCCAGCCCGGCGCAATTTTGGCGCAGTTGACCAAGCGTTTGTGGGAAGGGGGGGGGAGGCGCGTCCATGTAGCATTGCAAGAAAGGAGAGAGAGAGAGAGAGAGAAGTCTATTAGAAGCCTTCCAATTAGCGAGCCCCCCGCCGCGCATCCCCTTTCCCCCCCCCTCTTCGCACACCCCCCTTTTTTTTTCTTTGCACGCCCGGCGAGCAGATCTGCCGGGCGGGGTGGTGGTGGGGGGGGGCGTGGTTGGAGCCCAGCAACCCTGTGTGTGTCTGTGTGTGTGTGTGTGTGTGAGAGAGAGAGAGGGGGAGGAAAGGAGGGAGGGGTGGGTGCGTGCGCGCGCGCAAGCATGCAATTCGGTGCCCTGGTGCGCGTGCAAGCAGGCTGCCCCCTTTGCAAAAGAAAAAAAAAGGGGGGGGGGGAAAGCCGGCTGCAACCCCAGACCCTCGCCCGCACCACCCCCTTTTGCAAAAGAAAAAGGGGAGAGAAAAAAAAGCCGGCTGCGACCCCAGACCCTCGCCCGCACAACCCCCCCCCCCTTTGCAAAAGAAAAAGGGGGAAAAAAAGCCGGCTGCAACCCCAGACCCTCGCCCGCACAACCCCCCCCCTTTGCAAAAGAAAAAGGGGGAAAAAGCCGGCTGCGACCCCAGACCCTCGCCCTCACCCCCTCCCCTCGCGCGTGCAAAGCCAGCCGAGCCGAGCCCCCCGCCTCACATTCCCCCATCCCGGCACCCCTCCAGTGCAAGGGACCCGATCCTCGGCTGGTCCCTGCAAGAAGCTGGCTGGCTGGCTGGGCTGCCCCTCCTTCCTCCTTCTCCTCCCTCCTCCTCCTCCTCCTCCTCCTCCTCCCGCTTGCCCCCTCCCCCGGCTTCCTTCCTTCCTTCTCCCCCTCCCCTTTCCCCATGTTGGCTTCTATTCAAATATGGGTCAGGGGTGAGCGCGGCTCCCGACGTCACAAGCCCTGCAAGATGGCGCTGGGAGGAAGGTTGTGAGATGGGAGACGCGCGGCGGTGAAACCGGCGGGGGACGCGGGCGCGGGGGGGGGTCGCGCAAGCCGGCGGAAGGGGGCGAGCCTGGCCTGGCCGAAGCATGCCTTTGCAAAGGTAAGGGGGCTGGCGGGCGCCTCCCGGGCCGGGGAAACGGGTCCCAAACAGCAGCAGCAGCAGCAGCCCGCTCGCTCCGGGCAGAGGGGCGTGTGAGTGTGTGTGTGCGCGCGTGTGGATGTGGACCTGGGCATGGATGCGCGCACGCGGGGCTGCGCGGCAAGCCGGCCCGGGAAAAGAGAGAGAGAGAGAGAGAGAAAAGAGAGAGAGAGAGAGAGAGAGAAAAGAGAGAGAGAGAGAGAGAGACTCGGGCGGCGTGGCAGGGCAGGGCACCACCGGGCAGGGCGCTGGGTGCGAGTTCTGCGCGGCGGCGGCGGCGGCGGCTGCTTCTTCTCTCTGCCCGGAGCGCAACACAAAGGAAAGCCTCGCAGCTGCCCGAGGGGCGGCCGGGCGGAGGAGGCGGTGCAGCTTTTGCGCTGCTTGCTACCGCTTGCAAACCGCTCTCGGGGCACCCTCGCCCTCCAGAACTGGTGGGCTTTTTGGGGGGGGGCGGCTGGCGGGCGAGAATTGGGCTCCATCCCGCGGCCCCCTTCCCACCCGAGCGGACTTGCAAAACTTTGGCGGCGCGAGCAGAAGGGCATGGCTTGCCTGGAGGGAGGGCGGGCGGGCTTGGCCGCCGGCTGCCTTCCACACACACACACACACACACACACACACACACACAGGGGGTGTGTGTGTCTGTGTGTGTGCGTGCGTGCGCGCACCGGGGGTGGGTGGGTGGCTTAGGGTGCTGCGTGTCTTTTTTGCGCTGCCTGGTAGCTCAGCCGGGCCTCCCTGGAGGAGGAGGAGGAAGAGGAGAAGGGTGTGTGTGTCGTGCGACCCATTAGCAAAAGCTACCGCAGCTGTGCTGGTTGGGGGTCTGCCTCGGCTAAGGAGAGAGGGAGGGGAGCAACCTTCCCCCCCCATTTGGAAGGCACTGCCCCCCACCCACCTACCCCCGCTGGGGTTCATGCTTGGGCAGGTAGTTGCGAGCCGAGTCTTGGGGGGGGGGTAGGAGTTGCAAAGGGGAGGGATTGGAGTGGGTGGGCGCGCGTGTATTTGCACGCCTGCTGTTGCCCCGAGTTGGAGGGTTGCGGTGGTGGAGTAAAACAGCTGCGGGGTTTTGCGAGTGTGTGTGTGTGTGTGTGGAAGGAACCAAATAAAGAAGTACCCAGGGGCGGATTGGCGCTTCCTTCCCCGGTGCAGTGGGGGGCGCTGCGTTTCGTCCCTGGTGGGCTTGAAAGGTGACTGTCCCCACGACCTTCCCCCCCTCTTGACCGCGGACCCCCCCTTGCTTTCCCTCCCTGAGATTGACCTTTGCCCCATGGCTGCTTCTTCTCTCTCTCTCTCTCTCTCTCTCTCTCTCCTCTGTTAAGATCTAGGGAGCTTATTTCTCCTAGATTCAAAGGGACTAGAAACCTAGAGGGAGCTTTTTTGTGGGTGTGGGTGTCTCAAGCCTGCAGCTGCTTTGCCTTGCACCCTTGCTAGCCCCTTCTCCCAAAATGGGGGAGAAAAACCTGTGGTGATGGCCTGGGGGGGGGGAATTCCTTCAAAATAGGCTCTTTGTGTGTGTGTGTGTGTGTGTGCGCGCGCGCGCGTATGCATTAACCGTTCATTTTACCTTTTCCAAACAGGAAATCTTACTCCAAATAGGGGAAGTCTAATTATATATATATATATCGTTTTAATTCAAGGTTTGCATCTGGGGGGTTGGGGAGGGAAGACAGGACATATTGGGTTTTGGATGGTAGGGTTTGTATATGTGTGTGTGTGTTTTTTCCCCATGTCACCTTTGAAGGAGGGCCATTTTTAAAAAAATATCTGCCTTGGGAGAACTTGTCACTTTTCTTTTTTAAATGAGAAAAAAAAATGTGGGGTTTGTAACCGGATAATATTTGCAAGAGAAAAAATTGAAGAGCTGAAGGTGTAGAATTCTGCTCAGGAGAGACTGACTTCGTTTCAAAAACGGGCGGGGGGGGGGGAGTTAATAGACTAACTTTTCAAACATTCTCAAACTTGGGGATACTACAAATGGCAGTTCACTACTCCTGTAGCAAGTTTTTTTTTTTCTTTTTATCTGTTTTACCAGCTGGCACTTTCTGGTTTGGTTACTTTACCAGGCGCCTTCGGAACAAGGAGAGTTTGTAACTTTCCATTAAAAAAAATTTCATTCTTTGCTATTTTCTTTCAGTTTCCAAACAAATTTCTTTGGTAAAAAGAGAAGGTGACTGTCCTAAAGTTAAGAAAAATCTCAAGGTTTTTTGTTTTTTTGTCGGCTTGGGGCTGGCGTTCCCTACAGTCCGAAAGGCGGACATATTTTACTATATAATAAAAGCTGGTTAAAAAAAAAACTCCTGCTTGTATAGAAATGCTTCTCATTTTTGAGGGGAGGGGAGGAAAAAAAAGGAAGATAGAAAAAGATAGCATTTTTTAAAATTGTTAAATGCTAATGTAGTAGAACGGCTATTCAGTATGGCTGATACTGTACTAAGAAGAGATATTTTGACAGTGGCAAGGATTTGTGCAGTTTTATAAGGAAATATTTATGGGTCTTGAGTATTTCTGCATTATTTCTGCTTTGGTAGTGTCATTTGCTGATAAAGGGGGGGGGAAACAAAACTTCCCATCCTTTGGATAGTTGTCAATTACTTGTATTGCCAATCCTGCTGGAAGTAATTAATTGCAGTGCTAACGCACACACGCACACGGGTTAGACAATTTCAAACCATGTTGGCATATGATCTACAATCCCGCTTTAGGATTGTATAAACCAGGATAACCAAAAGCAGCCAAAAAGTAAAGCAAGTATTGTCGTCTTTAAGATGGATCTGACCTTCCAAATTTCCGGATTTTCTTCCTTTCTTAAGGAAAATAACGCGGCTTGCTAATGAGAATAAATGTCGCAACTAAACCTTTCTGCGTCTTTTCGCTATCGCTGGCTTGTTTGAGGAGGAGAGCGACTTTCCCAAGAGGGTTTGCATGGTCGACTTCTTAAATTATGGTCCTGTTTCTTTAAAAAAGAGATAGAGAGAGAGAGAGAGATGATAGGAGAGATGATGGTGATGGATGAGGGGATAGATAGATAGATAGATAGATAGATAGAGAGAGAGAGAGAGAGACAGATAGACAGACAGACAGACAGACAGACATGGATGATAGATAGATAGATAGATAGACAGACAGACATGGATGATAGATAAGATAGATAGATAGATAGATAGATAGATAGATAGATAGATAGATAGATAGACAGACAGACATGGATGATAGATAAGATAGATAGATAGATAGATAGATAGATAGATAGATAGATAGATAGATAGATGATAGATAGATAGATAGATAGATAGATAGATAGATAGATAGATAGACAGACAGACAGACAGACAGACATGGATGATAGATAGATAGATAGATAGATAGATAGATAGATAGATAGATAGATAGATAGATAGATAGATAGATGATAGATATAAAAATTTGGAAAGACACTTTCCGCACACCAACATTCCTGTGTTAACCAGGTGTTCAGAAAGCGTTGTCTTTGTACAGGAGGACATTGTGTCTTTTTTTTTTTGGACAAGGTTGACCATCCTGTGGAATAATTTCTCTTAGCTTTCTCCACAATGTGTCATGCAACTTCCAAGAAATTTGCACCATTCTTGCTGTTGTTTTTCTTTTTGGTTTGTTTCCTTTTAAGAACTGGAAACATAAAATCAGCTTGCTTAGTGCCCTCTTTTCATTTGAACATTTTTTTTCCTTCTTGATAAGTATGGGAGGACTGGCTGAAAGATTTTAATATCTTTAAAGGGCTGGTTTGGAAGACCCGGCGGCGCGCGTGCGTAAACAGTGTTTAACTAGATGGGGTGGGTGTGTCTTCCAAAGGAGGAGAAAGGGAGAAGCAGTTTGGTGGCCTTAATTTGCTGAAGCCCACACTTGAGGATGTTGGGCCGTGTGGACCTGGTGGCGGTGTTGCAAGTTGTTGGCCCTAAATAGGTCAGCGGGGCGGGGGTGGGGGGAAAAGGGTTGTGTTGATTACTGGAGGTTACAGTTGGGTGGTTTGACTTCCCACCTTTTGGAGTTTGACTTCCCTGCTCTGGGTGTTCTGGATTCTCTTCAAGAGCGGAGGAGACAATGACGTGGAGAACATCTTCACAGTGAGGTGAGCCGTGGGAAGCCCCCCCCCCCCGTTTCTCTCCCTTCTTGGGTGGTGGGCTTTCTTTTGAGCGTGGAGTAAAAAGTTTGCTGCTGATTCTGCTGGAGTTTGGAAAAGCCACCCCATCCCGACAGTACTGTCTCTGCTGTCTTCCTCCTTGATCACCACCTCTTTCTCCTCCTCCGCTACCCTCACCCCTGCAACTTTTTTAACCTCCTCCTCCTCCTCCTCCTCCTTTTCCTCCACTTCTCCCCGCTCTTCTCTTCCACCACTCCTCCTCGTCTTCCTTTTTCTTTCTCTTCTTCTCTTCCATCGCCATCCCACACGACTACTACGTCTCCTCTTCCTCCACGGCCACTCTCCTTCCATTTTCATCTCCTCCTCTTTCAGAGAAGTGAGCTTGTGATTTTGGGACTTTGAAAAAGCATCTCACTTACTCGGGCGTAGGGTTTCTCTTTCTTATTTCTCCTCCTCCTCCTCCTCTGTCTCCATCCCCTTTCTCCTCCTGGTTCTCCTTCTCTTCCACCATCACCCCCCCTTTCTTTTTTCTCCTCTCTCTCTCTCTCTCTCTCTTCCTGTCCCTCCTTCTCTCTCTCCTTTGCTGCCACCACCATTTCTCTGTTTCTTCATTCTTTCCTTCCATTATTACTGCTACGACTTCTTTTCCTTCCCATCTGCCACCCCCACCTCTCCCCCTTCCTCCTCGTTCTTCTCCTCTCCCACTATCACCCCTTCCCCTTCTTCCTACCCAGACCCCTCTCTCCTCCTCTCACCTTTTTTCCTCCTTCACCGCTTCTACTTCTCCTTTTTCTCATTCTTTTCCTCTGCTGTTACCGCGGTGACTTTCCTTCTTTCTTTTCCTTCTCTTCCATCACTACCACTTCTTTTCCCCCCTCCCCCTTTTCCTTCTCCTGACCACCGTTGCTAATTTTCCTCTGACCGAAGAGAGAAGCAACCTGGAATTAAGGAGAAACTTCCATACAGGGGGAACAATTAACCAGTGGAGTGGCTTCATCACTGGAGGCTTTTAAGAAAGGACTAGGCAGTCACTTGTCTGAAATGGTATAGGTTCTCCTGCTTGGGCAGGGGGCTGGACTAGAAGACCCCCAAGGTCCTGTCCTGTCCTGTCCTGTCCTGTCCTCTCCTCTCCTCTCCCTTATTCCATTCTATTCCATTCCATTCCATTCTACTCTACTCTACTCTACTCTACTCTACTCTACTCTACTCTACTCTACTCTACTCTACTCTACTCTATTCTATTCTATTCTATTCTATTCTATTCTATTCTATTCTATTCTATTCTATTCTATTCCATTCCATTCCATTCCATTCTAAATTCTATTCTATTCTATTCTATTCCATTCCATTCTAAATTCTATTCTATTCCATTCCATTCCATTCCATTCCATTCCATTCTAAATTCTATTCTATTCTATTATTCTATTCTATTCTATTCTATTATTCTATTCTATTTTCTATTCTATTCTATTCTATTTCTATTCTATTTTCTATTCTATTCTATTCTATTCTATTCTATTCTATTCTATTCTATTCTATTCTATTCTATTCTATTCTATTCTATTCTATTCTATTCTATTATTTCCATATTCTATTCTATTCTACTCTTTCAATATTCTATTCTATTCTATTCTATTCTATTCTATTCTATTCTATTCTATTCTATTCTATTCTATTCTATTCTATCTCCTCTTCCTGTTCCTTCATAATCGCCACTGCTACTATTATGTCGTTCCCTCCTCCTGCCCTCCCTTCTTCTCTTCCTCCTCTTCCTCCTCCTTCAAAACAGCCCTTTGGAGGTTTTCTCCTCTCTATTCCTCCTTCCTCCAGTGTCGCTTCTTCTTTTTCTCCTTCTGGTTCACCACCTCTTCCACCATCAGCCCTTTTCCTTCTCTCTCTTTCTCTTTCTTTCTCCTCCTCCTCCTCTCCATCCTCCTTCCCCTGCACTATTTCTCCTTTCCCTCCTTCTGTTCTTCCACTGCTACCGTAACGCCTTTTCTTCTTCTTTCTTTTTCCTTCTCGCCCATCGCCATCGTTTCTCTTCCCTGTTACTTCTTTCCTTCTCTCCTCTTCCTCCTTCTCCTCTTCCTCCTCTTCCGAAACAGCCCTTTGGGGGCGGGTTTTTTTTTCCTCCAAGCGGGGGGGCGGGGGAAACCCCTTGTGCCTCCTTTGAGAACAGCTTAGTTTCAACAACTCCACAGCAGATGTTGCCTTGCAAAGGTTGGGGTGGGCGAGGAGCGCCGGCAAGGCCGAAATGAATCGCATTTGCCATTCAGCCATTATGTGGGCTGTGACAGCTTTTGGCTCAGTGGGGTCTGGAGAAGTGGGGGGAAGGGATGAGCAGAGAGGGATGGTTTTTATTCCGCTGTCACCGGACACACACACACACACACACACACATCCTCCTGGTTGCACTTGGCAAAAAAAAAATAAATGAACCGGGCTTAAGCTGGTGTAGGGCCATAACCAAGGTCGGCTATAAAACCGAACAGTTTCCAAACGGAAGAACTCAACAAATTTAACTGCTCGGCCAAAAAACGCTGAAAGCGGAGTTGAAAACTGGAGGCCGGCTGGCTGGCGGTTCGTTCCGTAACGGGGTGGAAAGTCGGGCCTTGGAGAAGTGATAAAACTTAGAATATTGGGGGGGAAAGAGAACGGTTGGATCCGAGCTTATTTTTTACACATGTGGCTCCTTGTTTACTTGGCTGGGGACAATGCTAATGTTCCGTTAAATTTTGAATAGGGGGGAGGTCCCATTAAATCCACACTGTTCTGCACCATGAGTATTTTAAAATTATTTATTTGGATCCTGCCTTTATTGGTTTTACAAATGACTCAAGCCGGTGGACATATCCAGCACAAGTTTCCCGCTGCTAATTTCCCCACAACAACAGTCCTGTGAGGTGGGTTGGGCTGAGAGAGAGACACACACACTGGTCCAAAGTCACCCAAATGGCTTTCAAGCCTAAGGTGGGACTAGAACTCCCAGCCTCCTGGCGACTGGCCCCAAAGTCACCCAGCTGGCTCTCACACCTAAGGCAGGACTAGAACTCACAGCCTCCTGGCGATTGGCCCCACAGTCACCCCAGCTGGCTCTCACGCCTAAGGCGGCACTAGAACTCACGGCCTTCTGGTGATTGGCCCCACAGTCACCCAGCTGGCTCTCACGCCTAAGGCGGCACTAGAACTCCCAGGCCCAAAATCGCCCAGCCATCTTTCATAGCTAAGTTGGGATTTGAACTCACGGTTTCCCGCATTCTAGCCTGGTGCCTTAATCATCACACTGGTTAGCCGTCTCTGGCCTACAGAGTGATGTTGGATATTGGGCCCATTTCTCCCCCCCCCCTCCTTTTATCTAGCAATATTTGATGTCGCAGGAGGCCGGAGCAGCTGTCGAATACGCGCCATCTTGCCTTGATCGCAAGCAGGGCTGTGTATAAAGTTTATAAATTTCCTCCCGGCCTCCTTGCGGCATTTTTAGTCTGGCTGTGGAATGAGCTCAGCTCTTCTAGATAGGGTTGCATAAAACCTGGGACAGGGGGAACGGGACAAGCCATGATTGGGTTAACCGGATGGCAGGAACGAAGACCAAAGCCCCTCTGAAGCTCGGAAGCCACTTGTGCATTTTTTTAAAAGGGGCCTTCCTTTAAATGCAGAGAATTTATTTCCCCATGCAATTGCATTTGGGTTACTATGGCAAAGGGACACTCGTACTATATAAGTCATATTGTCTTGCTTTTTCACTGAGTTGCTTCTGGGGGGAGGATTTTAAGTTCCAGACAGTAACCTCTCAGCTTGCAAAGGAATAGATAAATTTGGTTCACAAGGGACCCTCGAGCATCTTTTAAGCGTCTTTAAGTGTGCAAGAATTAGCTGTGCCAGCCTCGGTGCGCAGATTCCTCGCGAGAAAGTCCCGTGCTTTGATGAAGGTGGGGTAAGCAAAGCAACGTGCGAAGCGCACTGTTGGATCACAGGTAGAAGATCCCATCAATAGATAGCAAGGAAAAAGCGAGTTTTTCAGAGCTGCACTAGAGCAGCGATTCGGAGTTTGCAGTGACGGGAGGAGAGGATTGGTGGGTGATTATTATTTTTTTTTATTCTTCCCATCGGCATGGAAGGAAGAAGGCTTGTTGGCTGCAAACTGCGGTCCAGATCTAATCTCCGCAGAGTGTTTGCTTTCCGTAGATCAGGTTTCGCATTTTGCTAATAAGCAAGCGTCCAGCCGAGCACATGGGGAGTCAGCTGTTCCGATGCAGGAGCGTCCCGGGGGTTAGAAGCCGGCGGAGGGTGTGACATGATTGATGTGCAGCTTCTGGGTTATGCAAGAGCTCATCGTGGTTTGATTTGACCGTGGTTTGGTCTCGGTTGGAGCAAAGTTAATTTTTTTTTGAATGCGAGGAAGATCTTTTGTTATCATATCGACACATTCTCATTAGCACTTATCTAGTGTTATCTAATTTGGGTAATGAACTGTCTGCAAGAAAACAAGCAAGCTCAGAGAGCACCAAGGACATGTAATGCTGGTGTTGGACCATGGTAAAAATTCATTGATTGACTAAGGATCCGGATTCCTCCTCCTCCTCCTCCTCCTCCTCCTCCTCCTCCTTGCAAACTCCACTCCCTTCTAGCACTGATGATGTTTCCTAGTTTGGGTAATGAAATGTCTGCAAGAAAACAAGCTGAGATAGCATCAAGGACCTTTAATGCTGGTCTGGGGCCATAATAAGATTGACTGATTGACTAAGGATCCAGATTCTTCCTCCTCCTCCTCCTCCTCCTCCTCCTCTCCACAAGCTTTCTAGCACTGCTGATGTTACCTAGTTAGCTCCTGAAACATCTGCAAGAAAACCCCCGCGCTCAGAAAGCACCAAGGACCCCTCATCATTTCAATCCTGAGCTGCAGATATTCTCCTTGACGGATGCATTCTCGTCGTGTCCTTTTTCATCGTCTGCTTTATTCTGTTGTTTTAATTCTGTTTGCACTCTTTTCATGTCTTCCTTCTTAGTGTTGTGAGCTGCCCCAAGCAAGGTAGGCGACAGATGAACTTTGCAAATAAGACAGAAGGAAGTGTCTTTTTTTTGGGGGGGGGGGTCAAAATATAGCCCTGGAAGTAGGAAGTAATAGACAACCCATGGGCCGTTGGGTCATCCTTTCAGAAATATTATCTTGCCTAAAGGGAGAAACACAATGACCACAGGCAGACAAAAAAAAACAGTGAGAATGGGATGAGCTTTCGACTTCCTGCCAGCTTCCCCATTGCCTTTACTGGTGGGAGGGTTGGAAACCGCACTTTACCTGACCGTAGCAGTGCTGTTGCGGCCAGAATTTTGCGCATACAACTGGAGTGAAGGTCCTTGAAATTTCAGTTACACAATGGGTCCCAGACACAATATTTTTTAAAGCTAGCCAGTTTCAGGCACCTCCTTTCAAAAATGTTTCTACTGCGATGGGGCTAACTTGGGGCTAATTGAAGGTGACAGACAGAACTTTAGTAGTATATAAATGACAGGAATGTGTCATGTTAAGACTTCAAAGCCTATCTTTACGATTAACTTGGCCTGTGGTCAAGAAGGATGGGAATCTGAATCCAATGTTTTCAGGTTCCTTGTTCCTTCTGAGAACTTAAACCAGGGGTCTTCAGACTTGGCCCTTCCTCACGCTGGCTGAGGAATTCAGGGAGTTGAAGTCCACAAGCCATAAAAGGGGAAAAGTTTGAAGACCCCTGACTTAAACACTAATTTTGGTGGGGAAGTTATTTTTCTGGTCTTCTTGAGATCTGCACTACCTTCCATGGTCGTCTCCTGCTGGTCTTGGAGAGTGATGGTCCTATGGAAAGCTAGGTGTGAACTTACTCTCCCCAGTCTTACCCTTTGGGCCCATCTAAAACCGAATCATAGTCTTCCTCCTTTCCAAGCTGATGTGAAGCAGAAATACACCAGTCTTGCAGAGTGTTCCAAGCACCGAGGAACGATGACAGGACATGTGTAGACTAAGCTGGGATTATTATTGTGCCTCTGCTGCAAGCCCACTTATGGGAAATACTCCTTTGAGGAACTGTACGCTTGCAAAACTTTTGCACCATGCTAGACCTCTGGGTTCTAACATTTTAACTTACTAATACATGTTAAATTCCTTTCTCTCTCTCCCTCGTTTTTTTTTATCCAGCCTTTGATAAAAGTTGTCCCACGTTCTAAAATAAACCCGAATCTTCTTTCGCTTTCATTTTCAATGTCGATCTGCATTTCTGCACGATCTAAATTTTTTTTTTATTAACTCTTCTTCCGTTGGTAAATCTTCCATTTTTCCCAATGTTGAGCAAATACAATTCTCGCTGCAGTTAACGTGTAAAAATTAAATCATCTGTGCGCTCTTTCTCGTAATTTCCTTACAATTATGCCTAACAAAAATAGTTCTGGCTTTAAAACCTCTATGGGTTTTGGGTTTTTTTTAGTCATTTTTCTCTTAGCCATGTGTGTATTCTTAACCAGAACCTGAACCAGCAGAGAGAAGTTCTCCTAACCTGCTTTGGGGGCCTAGATCCTTCAAAGAAGGGACCTTGGCTAACGAAGCTTCTCCTGGTGTGCAGTGTGCAATTCTTTGTTGGCCGACTTTCTCTTCCAGCATCAACTCGTGGGAAGCCCGTGGTTTGGCTCTTGCCTCACCCAACCTGTCTTACACTTATTCCCTTTTTGCAGCTGTGTAAGCATGCTTCTCATGGGTCAGATAGCCTACTCCGTGGTTACCTCTCTGCTAAGCCCCTGCACTAGTTACAAGTTTGTTCCTCCCCCTCTCCGTTCCTTCATTTGCATCCAGATCTTCTTGTTGGGTATTGAGCTGCTAGTTCCATACCTTCCTCCTCCAATTTTCAACCAAACTGTTCGTTTAGTGACTGAAGTTACAACATCCCTGGGGGGGGGGGGGAAGCACAGGAGCCTTGGTGGAGCAGTGGGCTAATGCCTCCTTAAGTAACACCAGCTGCCTGCAATTAGTGCAGGTTCGCATCCCACCAGGCTCAAGGTTGACTCAGCCTTCCATCCTTCCCAGGTAGGTAAAATGAGGACCCAGATTGTTGGGGGCAATAAGCTGACTTTGTAATAATGCCGCTTGGGGTGTGTGTGTGAAAGCCCTAATAAGCAGGCATATACATAGAATGAAGGCTACTGCTAAGCTTGTAAGCCGCCCTGAGTCTTCAGAGAAGGGCGGGATATAAATGGGATTAAAAAAACAAAAACTTATGACCGTTTTTCACACTTAACGACCATCGCAGCATCTCCATGGTCACGTAATCAAAATTTCGACACATTTGTGTGTGTGTGTGTGTGTGTGGTCGTGCGATCCCCTCTTGCGACCTTATGACAAAGTCGGAGGGGAAGCCACATTCACTTTACAACCGTGTTACTGAACAACTGCAGCGATTCGTTTAACAACGGTGCCAAGAAAGGTCGTCAAATGGGGGTAAGGTCCACTTAAGAACGCTCTCGCTTAGCAGTAGAAATTTAGGACTCAGTTGTGGCTGGTAAGCTGAGGACTCCCTGTATTTCTTTTAGGGGTATAACCTTGGTTTTGGAAAGCAGAACAAGATGTAAACCATCACCATAACGGCGCGTCCATGTAGGTGGCTTTCCAGTAAGTTGACCATAAGCAGCTCCATCTTTCTGAGAAGAACCAAACGGAGAAGGAAAAACATACAGGGTTAGATAACATCAGGGGTCCTGGGTGCTCTCCGAGCTTGGTGGTTTTCTTGCAGACGTTTCGTGACCCAAACTAGGCGACATCACCAGTGCTAGAAAGGAATGGGGTTTGAGGAGGAGGATTATGGGGTCCTTGGTGCTCTCTGAGCTTGACTGGTTTCTTGCAGACAGTTCATGACCCAAACTAGGTAACACCATCATCAGTGCCAGTAAGACCAGATCACATTGAGACTTGGGTCATGGCTACCCATGACATTGAGTAGTCTATGTGACCCAGGAATTGCCTGCAAAGCGTGACCCAGTCCTTTGGTGCAATTGCTTCAACCGTGATCTAACCATTGCTCCCTGTTCGGACGGCACCTAGAATTCTGACTGAACTAACCTCAGCTAAGGATTTACCGCAGTCGCAGTTGCTATTCTGTTTCGCCCTCATGTTTCGCCTTCGCCTAGATTGGAATAGTTCTCGTAATTTCCATGGAGATTTGCTTCATTGTGTGACGGGCTTGAATGGCGCATGCTTGTGCAACGGCCTAATGACCGATGACTGTTGCGTGCCTTCAGAAGCAAAGCTGGTTATTTCTACCAGCTTCAGTGACCACAAGGCACCTTGGTGTCACCAACCAGCAAACGGAGATGTCCCCAAGGCTTGGAGGGCAAAACCCGAGAGACCGGTAATATTTGATGGATGATTACAGCCAGTGGGAGCCTCATTTTTCCACACACACCCACAGGCTATTGTGATGAGAACCTTGTGTTGACTTGACTCTTGGAAAGTAGCAAAACCTAACCAATGACTAGGCTGTTTTCTGCTAAGCCGGGAGATGGTGGATATCCACCCCCCCCCAGCAAAGAACTACGCAATGCTCATTCTGTTGAGGAAGTACAGTGCTGCGGAGGGTGGGTTCGCATGACCTGAGGCCATGGCTTCATTTACCAGGGGTCTATGAAGCCACCATTGTGTGATGGGTACTATCTATGGCGCAATGGAGAATTACAGAATAGCAGAGGTGGAAGGGACCTTGGAGGTCTTCTAATCCAACCCTCTGCTTAAGCAGGAAACCCTATGCCATTGCAGGCAAGTGGCCGTCCAGTTTCCTCTTAAAAGCCTCTAGTGATGGAGCACCCGCAAGTTCTGGAGGCAAGCTGTTCCACGGGTTAAATTGTTCTGTCAGGAAATTTCTCCGTAGTGCTAAGTTGCTTCTCTCCTTGATTAGTTTCCATTCGTTGCCTGCCTTCTGATGCTTTGGAGAACAGAGCGACCCCTTCCTCCACGTGTTGTTGTTGTTGTTAGCTGGTGAAGTTGTGTCCGACCCATTGCGACCCCATGGACAACGTTCCTCCAGGCCTTCCCGTCGTCTGCCATCTTCTGGAGTCCCTTCAGGCTCATGCCTGCTGCTTCAGTGACTCCATCCAGCCACCTCCTCCTCTGTCGTCCCCTTCTTCTCTTGCCCTCAACCTTTCCCAGCGTTAGGCTCTTCTCCAGTGAGTCCTTCCTTCTCCATGTGAGAGCCTCCATGTGACAGCCCCTCAAATTTATTGGATTAGAAGTTGGAGACACTGGATGGCCGTTTCTATTATTTTAATGATTTACAGAATACAAAATGAGTTAGAAGGGTCCTTGGTGGCCTCCTGCTCAAGCAGGAGACCCTATACCATTACAGTCAACTGGCTGTCCAATCTCTTCTTGTTAACCTCCGGTGATGGAGCACCCACAACTTCTAAAGGCAGGCCGTTCCACTGACTCATTGTTCTCAGAAATTTCTCCCTCGTTCTAGGTTGGCCCTTTCCTTGATTAAAACATTATCTGTGATCAGTGTTGGTAAGCGTAGCTTGTTCCTCTAGTTTAAAGACTCGACTCTTCCTTCTCTGCTTCTGTGTCCCCACCCATCCTTTCTCTGGTAAAGCAGCTGAGGTCAAAGAAAATCAAATGGAATGTGACCATCTCTCGTTTTCTTCTTCCTTTCCAGAGAACTGCTATAAATACAGGGCAGTGTTTCAATTTTTTTTAAAGGAGCCAAACCTTGTGACACTGACTAGGCTTTTCCCTTGCTCAGTTTCACTCGTGTCCATGAAATTGGATTCGGAAGAGACAGAAAAGTCAGCCTTCCCAGTGAGGCAGGTGGGTTTGGGGCTTGCATCTCCCAGAATTCCAAGCTTGGGTCTTTAGGGGCAGCATCTAAAAAGAGTTTTGGATTTGTCGAGTTACAGGGCTGGAAGGCACCTCGGAGGTCCTCTAGTCCAACGAAGGACTTTTGGTTTGCTGGAGATCCAAAGTTTGTTGGCTACTAGCCCATTTCAAGAAAGCCGTAGGAGAACCTCAACATGTAAGGTTCATTTCTTCTCCGCCAGGCAAACGTTTGGAAACGTCGTCTTCCGAGAGGCTGGTTGCCATTTTGGAAAGAGGGACACTTTGAGTCTGGTCTGCAGTGCAGCCTGTGCTGGTTTGATTTGGAGATGGCCTTGCCTGGACTGTAAGTTCTCCATTGTCCAAGTCATTGCCTGGATTCGGGTGTGATGCTAAAGGTCAGATGTTTTGGTGACAGACTCCACCTTTTGTTGGCCAACTTCTGCAACCTTTCCTGAACTGGCTTTCGAAAGGGCATTTTTCATTGGCCTCTTCACTTCCAACACACTTGCATGAGATTACACAAAGGGGTGAGATCACACCTCCCTTAAGATCATGAAGCAAATGTCAGAGTTTAGGTATGGGCTTCTTCGTAACACGGTTAAGATGGAAGAAGCAGAAAGGTGGACGATGTCTACTTGCGTTAGGACCCATTCTAAGAGTTTGTAGTTGGTTGGTTGGTTGCGTTGATTGGGTTGATTGGCTACCCTTATCTCAGTTCCTACATTTTGAGAAGTCCATAGAACTCATCATATTATATCATATTATATTACATCACGTCATGAGGCATTCTATTTCTTGGCGTTGACTTGAGTGAACTCTGCCAACCTCAGGCACAAACATTCATATCCACCTGTAAAAGCCCACTTAAATCAGGGCTCTTAAATCAGGTGTGCCTGGCTGAGGAATTCTGGGAGTTTTTGTTTTTTTAATCCCATTTATATCCCGCCCTTCTCCGAAGACTCAGGGCGGCTTACAATCTAAGAAGCACAAATCAATGTGCTTAGCAATAGCCTTCATTCTATGTATATGCCTGCTTATTAGGGCTTTCACACACACACCCCAAGTGGCATTATTACAAAGTCAGCTTAATTGCCCCCAACAATCTGGGTCCTCATTTTACCTACCTCGGAAGGATGGAAGGCTGAGTCAACCTTGAGCCTGGTGGGACTCGAACCTGCACAAGTCATAAAGTGAAGTGCGCAAGTCATAAAAGGGCCACGTTTGAAGACTTAAACTGATTTATTGCTTATGCAGAGGAATCTTCTCAACTAATGATTAGCACCTGCTAGGAGTTAAGAGACAAACCTACAGAATTCAAGAGAGGTCGGACTTTGTTTGTTGGTGGCTACGTAGGGATTCTAGGCTGATCCCTCTTTTGACTCCGCCACCACCACCACCCCGCCCCCACCGCCCCCAGGTTCTCCCACTCCTTCCCCTCCAGCCAGCGACCTAAACTATGGCTTTGTTATCACCTGTGATAAATTATGGCTTAGGCCTCCCACATGGTGCAAAGCTGGTTCGATTCAGCTGGGAATGAATTGCCTGGCAAACTTAATTCAAAGATGGGTGAGTTGGGGGTTGGACGTTTCTCTGTTCCGTCCTGCTGCCTTTGAAACGTGTGCCTCTCTCTTCCCCCAACCCCCCCCCCCGCCCCCAGTTGCTTCCCTTTTCTGATTGCCGAAGGTTCATGCTCTCCAGCCCACAGTTGTGTTGTTGTTACACAGGAAGGGAACCACTTGCCTCAGCCACCCACATTGAAAGTTCACTTTTTTCGGGAACAAGCGACTGACCGCCCCCCCCCCCTCGAACGTTGTGTGTAATTATCCAATTCCCAAGGAGAAGGGCTCCTGTCATCTGAGCAGCTTTCTCTGGAGAAATTGCACAGGGTGAATTGCCTCTCCTGGGAAAGAAAGAAAGTCCTGCTTGCAAAGTCTGCTGTCTTTTTTTACATGCCTTTCTTTCTTAGGGGTTGTGAGACCTCTTTCTTTCTTTCTTTCTTTCTTTTTTTCTTTCTTTCTTTCTTTCTTTCTTTCTTTCTTTCTTTCTTTCTTTCTTTCTTTCTTTCTTTCTTTCTTTCTTTCCTCTCTTTCTTTCCCTCTCTCTCCCTCTTTCCCCCTTTCTCTTTCCCTCTCTCTCCCTCTCTTTCCCCCTCTCCCTCTCTCTCTCCCCCCCTTTCCCTCTCTTTCCCTTCTTTCTCTGCCTCTTTCCCTCTCTTTCTCCTCCTCTCTCTCTCTCCCTCTCTCCTTCTCTTCCCCCTTTCTTTCTTTTCTTCTCTTTCCCCCTTTCTCTTCCTCTTTCCCCCCTTCTCTCTTTCTCTTTCTTTCTCTCTTTCTCTTTCTTTCCCTCTTTCTTTCCCTCTCTACCTCCTTTTCTCTTTTTCTCTCTTTTAAAGCAACCCGAGATGCATTCTAAAGCTGTGGTTCTTTTGGCACGCTTGAAACCAAGGTTGTTCTCCTTCCACAGCCTTCTGCCGTTGCGGGGGGTGGGGGGTGGGGGGGTTGGGGGGTGAAATCTCAGTTTACCACCTGCTCTTTGCAGACTGGGGGGAAAAACAAAAATGTGCGCCTTCAGCGATTGCTATTTTTGCTTGCTTTCCAAGAAGCAGCAAAACGAAAAAATTTATTGGTAAATGTGCCAAAGGAAAAAAAAAAGAGGGAGAATCAAAGCAGAAATAATCCTGGCCTACTCCAAGATTCCCCAACCCCTCTGCTATTTTAGAACTGCAAAACAGTTTTTGATGCAGGATGTAATGGGTTATCCAGGATGCTGGGATCTTTGAGGATGAGTTTATGTTTCCTTTGTCTTGTGTTGGCTTTATTAATCTTCCTATGTTTAAACTTCATTAAGCGTCAGATCTTTTAGTTGCCAGCTGCCAGTCGAGGTGAGCTGTGGCCGAGCATCATAGGGTTTTGTAGTCCAGAGCATCTGAGGCCAGGCTGGGCAGAGAAAAGGAGTGGAAACAGCTTTGATCCGGGAGGCCGTGACATTTTCAGGGAATGACCCCGTCATAAATACGAGTCAGTTGCCAAGTGTCGGAATTCGGCTCCCGTAACCCTGAGGATGCTTCAGCGGTCATAAGTGTGAATGACGGTCATAAGTCAATCTTTGGGCTGCCGACGTAACTTTGAGTGTTCCCTAAATGAACTGCTGTAACTTGAGGATTACCTGTATGGTTTTCCCTCTTATACACGTAGGCGTGAGCTTAAATGGACTCCAGAAGATGGTAGAGGACAGGAAGGCCTGGAGGAAGGTTGTCCATAGAGTCGTGATGGGTCGGACACGACTTCGCAGCTAACAACAACAACACGTATACAGATATCTTAGAACCATCTGGTACTTCTTATAGTCAGTATTTGGTTTGGGTCTGGCTACTCCGGGCTGTGATGAAAGATGGAAAAACAGATTCACTGATAATAAAATTCACTCGCCAAACGAAGCAGTCCTCTTCGTTGGGGAAAATCTAGGGACCACATTGATCAGTTTTGAACCTGTTCCTTCATCAATTCATCAAGTGGGCTAATGCCTCCTTAAGTAACACCAGCTGCCTGCAATGAGTGCAGGTTCGAGTCCCACCAGGCTCAAGGTTGACTCAGCCTTCCATCCTTCCGAGGTAGGTAAAATGAGGACCCAGATTGTTGGGGGCAATAAGCTGACTTTGTAATAATGCCACTTGGGGGGTGTATGAAAGCCCTAATAAGCAGGCATATACATAGAATGAAGGCTACTGCTAAGCTTGTAAGCCGCCCTGAGTCTTTGGAGAAGGGCGGGATATAAATGGAATAATAATAATAATAATAATAATAATAATAATAATAATAATAATAATAATAATAATAAAAATTCCTTAAAGCAGTTTTGCTTAGAGGAACTGTAGATCCACCTTCCGAGACTTTATCAATATTTATAAAATTGCTGGTGGCGGTTCCCATCGTCTGAAGGAGATGAGTAATTCTTGCATCTCTAGGAGCTTCCTCTAAAAAAAACCCCAACCAAAAAAAACCCCTTAATTCTCAACCAACCACATTTAGATTTGATACAAGAACGAGATTAAAGAAAGCATAACTTGTGGTTACGGGTTGATAACCACAATGCCTTCTTGTTTTTTTTTCTTCCATTGTGGATAATATTTTATGCTTGGGGGGGGGAAATGCTCCTCCAGCTTTCCCCCTCCCCTCATGTCTGAAACCCTCCCCCCCATGTCTGAAACCCACCTCTCCTACCTGCTAGGAATTCTGGGATACCCAGCTCCTTGCCCGCTGAGAATTCTGGGAGTTGAAGTCTTTTAAGACAACAAGGAGGGTGTTGGGATGGATTCGAGCTAACGGTGCCAGAATGAACAGGAAATGGGAACCCTTGAAAACCAAACCCACCACTTCTTATATATTTTTTCCCCTCTGTTCTTCGGTGACAAATATTCCCTCCGGCGTTTTAGGAAGATGGATGGTTCCTAACTGTAAGCTTAAGAGTCTGGAAACGGATATTTTCCCTTCAACTTGCATGGACTTGGGCTAGCAGTTAATTGCCTAGCACAGATAGTACTCAGCTTACAACGATTCATTTACTGACCGTTCAAACTTACAGCGGCAGGAGGGAAAAAAAAGCAACAACCCAGGACCCTGAGGGAGATGGACCAAGGGCTGGATATGGTGCGCAGAGAAACACCTTGAACCATTAATACAGGTACAAGTCCTCCTCGACTTGAGACGGTTTATTTAGCGGGCTGAAGTTTCAGTGGCAGTGAAAAAGGTGACTTAGGACCATTTTTTTTGTACACTTAACGACCGTTGCAGCCTCCCCGTGGTCACGGGATCAGAATTCGGACGCTTGGTAACTGACTCGTATTTATGACGGTCGCGGTGCCCCCCCCCAGAGGTCACGCGATCCCATTTTGTCACCTGACGAGCAAAGTCAATGGAGAAGCCAGATTAATTTGGGGCTCCTTGTGGTCGTAAGTGGAGGACTACCAGTAATAAGCTGAAATAAATTGAGAGGTGATCCGATGGTTTCTAATTACGGATGGCTTCCTACCTGTAAGGATATTTTTGCTCATCCGAGGTGGGCAGGTAAATCGTCCTGGGGGAAATTGTGGTTCCCTCCAGACGTTGCTGAGACGGTCAGCCTAGAAAGATCTTTACTGGGAAAGTCCAACGTGGAGTTTTTATTCCTTAGCGTGCTTCCTCTATTCAATTTCTCTGCTTATTTTGGCTTTGTGTCAGTTTGAGCTGTTGATGATTGCTTTGGGGTTTTTTTTGTTGTTCCTATCTTGGTGACAAGCTATCCATCTATGGAGGAAAAGAAATATTTTCCCAAACACAGTAAATAAAAATGCACAGGGATGCCGTTTCTGTATTCTCTTCGTATTCTTCTGCGCTTTGAAGTCACAGAGAAGGCCCCAAGGATGTTTTTTTTTTTTTATTTTATTTTAATCCCATTTATATCCTGCCCTTCTCCGAAGACTCAGGGCGGCTTACAATTTAAGCACAAACCAATGTGCTTAGCAATTAGGATGTTGCATGAACAAAGTTCATATTTTGTTCTCTCTCTTCCTTGCAAAGTAGCAGGATGTTGTAAGCCGCCCTGAGTCTTCGGAGAAGGGCGGGATATAAATGGAATTAAAATAAATAAAATAAATAAATGTTGGGGCAGGAGGACTAGAATTTCCTGTCTCCTGGTGATTGGCTCAAAGTCACCCAGTTGGCTTTCATGCCTAAGGCAGGATTAGAACTCACCATCTCCTGGTGATTGGCCCAAAGTCACCCAGTTGGCTTTCATGCCTAAGGCGGGATTAGAACTCACCATCTTCTGGTGATTGGCCCAAGGTCACCCAGTTGGCTTTCATGCCTAAGGTGGGACTAGAACTCAACGTCTCCTGGTGATTGGCCCAAAGTCACCCAACTGGTTTTCATGGCAAAGGTGGGACTAGAACTCTTCATCTCCTGGTGATTGGCCCAAAGTCATCATCCAGCTTTCATGGCTAATGCAGGACTTTAATTCATGGTTTCCTGCTTTCTAGTCAACTGCCTTAACTACTAGGTCAAATGCGTTCTCTCTTTGTTCATTTCTTAAACAAATGGCTCATTGGCTTACCTTTCTATTAATTTCTCATTGACACTCGTTTCAACAAAACTCTCTCTCTCTCTCTCTCTCTCTCTCTCTCTCTCTCTCTCTCTCTCTCTCTCTCTCTCTCTCCCTCGCTCCCTCGCTCTCTCTTTCTCTCTCCCCATGTCCCGGGTCTTTTAAACATGTCTGCTTACAATTGCTAACTTTGGCAGCATAATAAATCATTAGTGGAAATAAAACAGGATGGAATTAGCACCAAAGTGGGACCAGAATGGAAGAATTCATCAGGCACATTTTTTTTCAATTAACTTTTGAAGTTATTTCATTGGGGCTCTTTTTAGCAAGAGCTGTGGGTCTCCGAAAGGAATAATTAGAAAATGAGCACATGAAGGGCAAATTAAATTGCAGGATAGCTTTTTCTTTCCCCGGGCAACAAAGATTTAAAGTTTGCTTACCTTTTAGATTTTTCTTCTTTTGCTGTTTGAAGCCACTTCTCTGTCAGCTTGCACATTTTAAAAAGTGACTTTTCGGGATTTATCAGTTTTAAGTAACTTGTGGAAGAAGACAGTAAATATATATATATATATATATATATATATATATATATATATATATATATATATATATATATATATATATATATATATATATATATATATATATATATATATATATATATATATATATATATATATATATATATATATATATATATATATATTTATACACACCCCTGCTCAAAAAGCCTTTCCTAAATAATAAAACTCCTGGTTTTCAGAATATCATTTGGAGAAAAAAAGAGCGTTTTCTCTTTTATGCAATGATTGCTGTTAATGGACTCCTGTTTCTGTGTTTTATTTAGAACAAAACAGAATAGAATATAGAATAGAATTAGAGTAGAGTAGAGTAGAGTAGAATAGAATAGAATAGAATAGAATAGAATAGAATAGAATAGAATAGAATAGAATAGAAATCTGGAAGGGACCTTGGAGGTCTTCTAGTCCAGCCCCCTGCTCAAGCAGGAGAACCTAGACCGTCTCAGACAGGTGACTGTCTAGCCTCTTCTTAAAAATCTCCAGTGATGGAGCGCCCACGATTTCTGGTGGCAAGCTGTTCCACTGGTTGATTGTCCTCACTGTCAGGAAGTTTCTCCTTAATTCATGTAGAATTATCTGCAAAATTCACGTGCTCCGTAGAGGAGCAGGACTATACTTGAAAATGTCTTGTCGTTAACTTTTTAGTTAAGTTTGGTGCAGTGGTCAATGTGGGCCTAGAAACCAGGAGACTGTGAGTTCTAGTTCCGCTTAAGACATGAAGCCCAGCTGGCTGAATTTGGCCAAGCACCAGAAGGCTGAGTTCTAGTCCTGCCTTAGGTATGAAAGCCGGCCAGGTGACATTGGGCCAATCACCAGGAGATGGTGAGTTCTAGTCCCATCTTAGGTATGAAACCCAGCTGCGTGACTTTGGGCTGATCACCAGGCCAGGGTGAGTTCTAAAACTTAAGGAGAAATTTCCTCTCGGCGAGAACAATAAAATCAGTGGAACGCCTTGCTTTCAGAAGTTGTGGGTGCTCCATCCCTGGAGGTTTTCAAAAATAGACTGGACAGCCATTTGTCCGGCATGTCTTGGGCAGGGGGTTGGACTAGAAGACCTCCAGGATCCCTTCCATTTCTGTGTTATTCTACATTCTGGATCTGCTTGGGTAGCAGATCCTTAATTCTTGGCTCCAGTTTCCTTGTTGCTGCCTTCTCAGATGAAAATGAACATCTGACCAGATGTTTGTTTTTTTCCCCATTGGTTCCTCTTGCTGGGCAACAGAAATGTTTTTGGCATTACTCAAGATGGAGGGAGGGAAGGAGTGGGGGGGGGTTGTGGAATGGGGAAACATCCTGAAACTCTGGATAGTTGGGAACTGGATGTGTAAGATAAAGGTGAAGGGGACAACCAGCTCTCTCCTTGGCCGAGAGTCACAGTTTTCGCACGATAGGCATTTTGCTGAAGGAGCAGAAGCCAAGATGACAAGCTTATCAGCCAAGACAAACAAGGACAGGGCTTTCCAAATCGCTCTTCTGTCCACTTTAATCTGGGATCTTGTGTGTGGAGGCCGGGAAAGAAAAAGGAAAAAAAAGAAAGAAAGATCTGCTGGGAGATAGAGGGAATCTGGTCTTGAGGGCAATTTGCCAGCAAGCCTGCCTGAAACTTAAGCTGGGTGAAAGATTTGCTGTGAAAACAGAACAGAGTAAGAAAGGGTGGAAGGGACCTTGGAGGTCTTCTAGTCCAACCCCCTGCTCAAGTAGGAGATCCTGTACCATTCCAGACAAATGGCTGTCCTGTCTCTTCTTAAAAGCCTCCAGTGATGGAGCACCCACACTGATTTACTGTAATTTATGTTAGTTTATTCAGATAATTATAGAACAGTATAATAGTTGGAAGGGACCTTGGAGGTCTTCTAGTCCAACCCCCTGCTCAAGTAGGAGATCCTGTACCATTCCAGACAAATGGCTGTCCTGTCTCTTCTTAAAAGCCTCCAGTGATGGAGCACCCACACTGATTTACTGTAATTTATGTTAGTTTATTCAGATAATTATAGAACAGTATAATAGTTGGAAGGGACCTTGGAGGTCTTCTAGTCCAACCACATGCTCAGGCGGGAGACCCTGTACTATTCTGGACAAATGGCCGTCCAGTCTCTTGAAAACCTCCAGAGATGGAGCAGCCACACTAATTTATCATAATTTATGTTGACTAGACTAGACTATGGAATGGAATTAGAATACAATGGAATGGAATGGAGAATAGAATAGAAGTAGAATAGAATAGAATGGAATAGAATAGAATAGAATTTACAGTAGAATAGAATAGAAGTAGAATAGAAATAAGAATAGAATAGAATGGAATGGAATGGAGAATAGAAATAAGAATAAAATAGAATAGAAGTAGAATAGAAGTAAGGGACGCGGTGGCTCAGTGGGTTAGGACGCTGAGCTTGTCGATCAGAAGGTCGGCAGTTTGGCGGGTCGAATCCCGAGTGCCGCATAACAGAGTGAGCGCCTGTTACTCGTCCCAGCTTCTGCCAACCTAGCAGTTCGAAAGCACGTAAAAATGCAAGTAGAAAAATAGGGACCACTACGGTGGGAAGGTAACAGCGTTCCGTGCGCCTTTGGCGTCTAGTCATGCCGGCCACATGACCACGGAGATGTCCTCGGACAAGCGCTGGCTCTTCGGCTTTGAAACGGAGATGAGCACCGGCCCCTAGAGTCGGAAACGACTAGCACGCATGTGCGGGGGAACCTTTACCTTTACCTTTACCTTAGAATAGAAGTAAGAATAGAATAGAATAGAAGTAGAATGGAATGGAATGGAGAATAGAATTTATAATAGAATAGAATAGAAGTAGAATAGAAATAAGAATAGAATAGAAGTAGAATAGAAATAAGAATAGAATAGAATAGAATAGAATAGAATAGAATAGAATAGAATAGAATAGAATAGTTGGAAGGGACCTTGGAGGTCATCTAGTCCAGCCCCCTGCTCAGGCAGGAAACCCTATCCCATTTCAGACAAATGGCTGTCCAGTCTCTTCTTAAAAACTTCCAGTGTTGGAGCATTCACAGCTTCTGGAGGCAGGTTGTTCCACTGGTTAATTGTTCTAACTGTCAGGAAGTTTCTCCTTAGTTCCAGGTTGCTTCTCTCCTTGATGAGTTTCCATCCGTTGCTTCTTGTCCTGCCTTCAGGTGCTTTGGAGAATAGCTTGGCTGCCTCTTCTCTGTGACAGCCCCTGAGATATTGGAAGACTGCTATCATGTCACCCCTAATCTTGTAATAAGATTTTCCTTTTTTCCCCAGTTGTCAGTATTATCAAGAGTGATGGGTGTTTCAAACCGGGAATGCAACTCAAAAGAATTATTTTACTGCTGTGGAAAAAAATCAAATATGATTTGCAGCACTGGATATGTAAGGGTTTTTTTTGTCAATGTTTAGTTTGGCTGCTGGTCTACAAAAGTCGAGCAAAAGGACTTGCTGACAATTTGGCTGACTCTCCAAGAGTCATTTAAATTATTATTTCTTTCCTAGAAATATTTTTTTTTCCTATCTAAGCTTTCAAGTTGGGTTCAGTTTCCAATCTCTGGATCCTAACTTTATTTTGCTGTATAAATTGTCCTCGACTTACGGTCACGGCTGAGCCCAAAATTTGCGTTGTTGCTGGGCAAGGCGAGCGAGTTGTGCCCCATTTTATGACACTCTTTGCTCCAGTTGTTAAGTGAATCACTCCAGTTTTTAATTGAATTGACCGGTCGTTAAGGGATTCTGGCTTCCCCCCCCCCCCCCATTGATTTTGCTTGTCGAAACCAGCTAGGAAAAGGTCACAAATGGTGATCACAATATCCTGGGATGGTAGAGCTGTCGTAAGTACATGCCAGTTGCCAAGCATTTGAATTGTGATCACGTGACCACGGGGATGCCTCAACGGTCGTAAGTTTGAAAACTAGTCACAAGTCAAGTCACTTAAATGAATGGTTTTAACACAGACACACAGACACACACACAAAACTTTTCGAGTTTAATCAAGAAAAATTGTGGAAAACATTTATTCCCCCCCCCTTCCCTCCAGTCTGTGCTTTTAAACTAACAGTGACTAAATTCTTGACATGTTAGAAAGGGGAAATTCCCTTTGTGCCCATCTTGTGATGGCAGCAAGATCACCAAAGCTGCAGGAAAAAAAACCATTTCAAATCAGCATAAAAAAATACAGATGGTGTTTTGCAGAACTAAGAGGCCATTTTGCTCACTGGTTCTTTTCCAGTTGGGTTTTTGCCGGCCATCTTTTGCCAAATAAAGGCAGTCTTCGATCAGAATTTGCGTGCTTGGCAACTTGCACATCCTCTGTTTACAACCAGAGATGCTCAACTAAAAAAGCTTTTTAAAGAAGAATTGGGCAAATTTTGAGCTTACTCCTCTCCTTGCTGTGTCTACTCTCTGAAACTAAATTACGTATTTTTTGGGGTCATAATTTTAAGGGGTTTTTTGGGGGGGGGGAATTAGCTGTTGAGAAAAATTAGCTAAGTTCGAGATCAACAAATGGCTGGAAAAATAAGTGTTTCGAAGATACGACTCGGGTTGGCGGGCAAACCAAATGGCTGCGTGCACCGAATTTCCATACTTTTTATTTGTTTGCAAACGGAAATAACAGTTTTACGATATCTGGCCTCCTCCGAGTTAATTGCTGTCTCTCTTAATGGCATTTTGTGATTAGTTAAAGATGGTTTGATCTTGTTGTTCTGGAGAACAGATGAAAAGTTTGGTTGGTAACAACCTTTTTTGGAGAATTTTGGGCCCTTTTTTTTGGGACTGGAGCCCAGCGATTAAACATCCGGTTTCAAAGTGGGTAGCATCTGATTCAAAGTAAATATTTGAAATGGTTTCACGTTCATAAAACAAAATCAAACAGATGTGTACAGTTCTGGCAATAAAATGTGTTTATGTTGTTGGCTTGGCTTATGACCCAGTCATGCTTTATTCTCAAGCTTATTCTTGCATTTTATTCCCATCCGGCACTCGAGATTTTTAAAGGAAAATATGTGATATTTCTGATCTTCCCTTTTTTTTTTTTTTTTTACTCTCGCGACCGTCTCAGAAGGTAGATTAAGTGGAGAAACCACAATGCTTTCATAGAATCTTTCTGTAGGTAGTCTTCAGTTTATAACGATTCCTTTAGTGACTGTTTGAAGTTACGGCGGTACTGAAAAAAAGGGACTTACGACAAGTCCTCACACTTACGAACGCCACATCCCCATAGTCACGTGATCAGAGTTTGATTGCTTGGCATCTGGCATATACCTATGACAGTTGAAATGTCCTGGGGTGATCACCCTTTACAACCTTCCCGCTTGTATATACTGTATTGAGACGAAGGCTGAACCTCTATCAGTCCTATCACCATTAAATTGCATTATTAGGCACATTACATTAACAGATTAAAGGTGAATAGTAATCGGGACTGGTCAATAGAACAGCTTAATCTTGTATTGTAAACTCTGTGCTGACTTGATTTTTTTGTTTTTTAAAGGAACTGAATTTGCAGGTAGAGTTGTTATTTTTAAGTCAGAGAGACACAGAGTCGAAACAAGTCAAGGAAGCTTGATTTAAATTCTCAGCCGACTTCTTCCTTGTCTGTTAATTATTATTTTTTTATGTGTTCAAGGATTATTCAGTGAATAAGTTGTCTCATTTGTCTTCTGGATTTTGGCTTCTCTCAGCTCCTTTGGGCATAAAGTGTCTATTATACTTAATAAAGCACCAGGTGTTGGAAATGCAGAAAGATTTTTTTTTCCCAGCATGTGCCCTTTGGAACTCTGGAAAATTTATTATTCTGGTGGTTCCCCAGCTATCAAGCTGGCTACGCAAGAAAACGATAATCACCATGTGGGTGGACCTGGGATGCTATATGTCATTCTCAGAAAAGATATTTTAGAATACAAAAAAAGTCGCGGCAAAATAGCAAGCGAAGACGTTGTAGGCCATATCATGAAGTTGTTACAGAGGCTTCACCATGCCAGGATTTTTGCAAAGTAGATATTTTAGCTTTGAAAATTGGGTGGTTGTGAGTTCTAGTCCTATCTTACCTGAATGACCCTGGGTTAGTCCCTCTCTCTTTTAACCCCTGGGTAGAAAGGGGTAAGGGCACACATTTATAAAAAAATAATTTGCCAAGAAAACTATCCAGGAAGTCTCCAGGAGTTGAGACAGGCTTGAAGGCGTCAAAAGAAGCATCCAGATTGGTGTTGGCTTAAGGCATCCGAGGAGAAACCAGGCGACAGTGAGTTCTAGTCCCACCTTAGGCACAAAGCCAACTGGGTGACCTTGGGCCAGTCCTTCTCAGCCCTAGGAAGAAGGAAGCAGAGTCAAAGCATTGCCCAAAATCATGCAAGCAAACTGTAGGGATCTGACTAGAGACAACTGCCAGGAATCAGGGTAGACTGGATGGACCATACCAACGTCAGAGGAACATGATTGAGGCGTGTCCAATTAGCACGGAAAATGCAAGCCAAGAAGGCCAACGTCTTTGCTTGGTTTTGACAGTATTTGGAACCAAGAGGGCGAATTGGCCAGGGAACGTAGGTCAACTCAGGTTTGGATAGAGCCAAACTGTCTTGGACAAGTCATCGAAGGCCCATGACTGCCAATCAGTTGTGGTGGCTACCCCCGTCTAGACGGGAATTTAAATCAAGTCAGGCTCTCAGCTTAGTAGACCTGGTGGCTTTTGGCTAATTGGTGAGAGTTCAATCTGTCGGAGGTCTTGAGTTTCCCCAGATCACGTGAGGTATAGCAAACTGGATGGATCCAGTTGTGGCTCTTGTCAGAGATGAGGGTCATTGCGTTGTAGCCTATTTTAGGAGAACCAGGTTGAGGAAGATGGATTGAGCTGTGTTGTCCCGAAGGATCATTTATTTAGTCATTTAAGGACATGTTATTTGGCTGCCCAGCAAGGATGATATTCCACAGAGAGGGAGCCACGTTTGAGAAGAGCCTTCCTTTTGGTCCCACTATATCAGGGGTCTTCAAACCTGGCCCTTTTATGACTCGTGGACTTCCAACTCCCAGAATTCCTGAGCCAGCCATGCTGGCTCAGGAATTCTGGGAGTTGAAGTCTACGAGTCATAAAAGGGCCAGGTTTGAAGACCCCTGCACTATATGGACCCTTGCCTTGGTACTCTGCTGGTTTGGGTAGATGTAATTGGGAAAAGATGGTCCTTCAAATGGCGATGAAGGGGACCAGCTAACGACTGATGGTGATTTAATGGATCACTTTTTTAAATTTATTTTTTGCTGGTCTCTTATCTTCCAATCTTCAAAGGCAGCTGCAGGGCAGCGCAGTTGTGTTGTTCATCTTCTCAAGCAGGGGAGAAAACTCCCCTACCGAAATTGCCCCAACTCCTTTCAAAATGAGATCGGCCTTTTTTCTTTTTCTTCCAACGGAAGCGTGGGAAGAGAGACTGGAGTTTTGTGTTCCTCTGCAAACTCGAAACACAAACACGCAAACTGGAATCTCCTTTCTCAAAACCTCTCCCTTTCTTCTTGGCTTTTTCCCTAGCGCTCTCTCCTCCATCACACACACACACACACACACACACACACACACACACACACACACACACACACAAGGGAAAATGAAAAAAGCCGAGCTGGGCACAAAACTCTGGAATGGCAGAATTCCAGATAATCCCAGATGCTCGAAAATGGTCTGCAGGCTTTCTTGAAGCGCGACGAGACCGATGAAGGCCTGTCCAATTTGGTGTCCTTTCCGACTTCCAGACGAATGTGGTCATTCTTCCAGTTCTAATTCTGGAAAAGCCGAGTGATGGAATAACAGAATAACCGAGTTGGAAGGGGACCTTGGAGGTCTTCTAGTCCAGCCCCCTCCCTGCTCAAGCAGGAGACTCTTGTGCCGTTCCAGGCAAATGTCTGTCCAATCTCTCCTTGAAAGCCTCCAGTGATGGAGCACATCCATTGGTCATGTGATGCTTGACAACGGGTTCGTATTTCTGACGGTTGCAGTGTCCCGGGGTCTTCCGCAACCCAGCAGAGTCCAGGGGCAAGCCAGATTCACTTAACAGCCATCTGATGGGTTTAATGACTGCAGCGATTCACTTTTAACGACCGCGTAAGACAGGACGAAACCCAACCGGCTTCTCTCACTTAGCAACCTAGGTTCTGGGCTCTGTTGTCGTTGGTCGTTAAGTCGAGACTACCTGGATCAAAGCTGCTGCCGTTGTCTTCTCTCAACTGCTTTGCTGCTCCGTAAAGGACACGTTGGACACAAAGGCAAAAGCTTGACTCTTGCGTGACGAAAGAGTCGTTCTGTGAGATTTTTCTTGGCCAGAGCTCAGCATTGTTTGCCTTTACCTTTCTTTTTTTTTCTGGGATGTAATCCCAACTTTTTACTCGCCTCCAGCCCCAGAATTTCCTGTAATCCCCCATTCAGATGCCAGTTACGTTCAGGGTGTCGTGTTTTTTCCCCCCGCATCGCACAAGGTCAGCTTGCTTCCTCTTCTTTGCCCTGTGTTGCGTCCCTCCTGTCGAAAGAGTAAACGGTGACGTCTTTGGAACAGCGATGATCTACCTCACCTTCTCGAAAGAGCGTTAAGGGGATTTAGTTTTCCCAGGTTTGATAGCGCCGTCAGCGAAGTGGTACAGGTGGTCCTTGAGTTACGACCACAAGGGAGCCCAGAATTTATGTTGCTGAGTGAAACGTTCCAGGCTTCCAGGTCATGGTTGTCCCAAAGGTGCTTCCCCCCCCTCGAGAGGCAGCTGGGCTTTCTTCTTTGCCTTTGAAGACGTTTCGCTTCCCATCCGAGAAGCTTCTTCGGCTCCGGCTGAACGGTGAGGAATGGGAGGATTTACACTCCTTACAGTCATCTGGTTCTTTGCGTTCCCTGTGAGTCTCTCCGTTAACCACCAGGAAGAATTGGAATACATGCTCAGCTGACTTGAGCTGATTGCCCAAGCTAAGCAAGGTCAGCCTTGGTTAGTATCTGGATGGGAGGCTAGCTAGGAAGATTGTAAATTAAGCTGGAATATATACATATATCTATATCTAAGGGACGCGGTGGCTCAGTGGGTTAGGACGCTGAGCTTGTCGATCAGAAGTTCGGCAGTTTGGCGGGTCGAATCCCGAGTGCCGCGTAGCAGAGTGAGCGCCTGTTACTCGTCCCAGCTTCTGCCAACCTAGCAGTTCGAAAGCACGTAAAAATGCAAGTAGAAAAACAGGGACCACTACGGTGGGAAGGGAACAGCGTTCCGTGCACCTTTGGCGTCTAGTCATGTCGGCCACATGACCACGGAGACGTCCTCGGACAAGCGCTGGCTCTTCGGCTTTGAAACGGATTTGAGCACCGGCCCCTAGAGTTGGAAACGACTAGCACGCATGTGCGGGGGAACCTTTACCTTTACTTATCTCTCTCTCTCTCTCTCTCTCTCTCTCTCTCTCTCTCTCTCTCTCTCTCTCTATCTATCTATCTATCAAAGCCCCACATCACCATGCAAGAAGTCAATGGCAAATCGTTTCTACATCTTGCCAAGAAAACTGCAAAGTTGAGCTTGACTTCACTCTTGAGGGGACGGAGGGATTTTATATACTGCCTTCCCTTTATTCCATCTTCTTTGCTCTGCTTTGCTTCCTGCTGTCCAAGAGGAGGAAACTGCAATAGCTTTGAGAAAGCGACTGTCTACCTTAACCTTCTTTAAATAGCATTAATGAATTTAGCACTCTACATCCCCTTTACTCTGCCTTTGCTCCGCTTTGCTTCCCTGCTGTCCAAGAGGAGGAAGCTGCAATAGCTTTGAGAAAGCGACTCTCTACCTTAATGTTCTTTAAAGCCCCCCCCCCCGCACCTTGATGGCTCTGCATTAGCGTCCCCTTCACCCCTGTTGCCATTTCTTTTATTTTTTTCTTTCCCTCTCGCAAACGTTTTCCCCAAACATTTAAAAGCCTGCTCTTTTTCCTTCGCTTTGTCCAAAATTGTGGGGCTTCCAAGCCCCAGGCCCCCAAACACAAGCCGATTTCAAGGAAGCCTTTCTAAGAAAAGAAAAAAATCAACCCAAAATAAAATCTGTTCCTTGACCAGGAAGTGACGATTCTGTGCATTGTAGCTTAAGTTTCTAGCTCTCTCTGTTCAAAAAAAAAAAACAAGGAATAGAAGAAGCCCCTTTGACCTGCTTGGTGAAGTACTTTAAAAAAAGAAAAGAGTTATGCAAATTTTCCTGAAATGTCATCCTTAATCTCTTGAGCCACTGAAAAACCAGACTGTGTCTATTCCTCCCTGCCCCCTTGCCGCTTTCGCAACCTCAGGGAAGGCCAGGACGAGTCGCCGACTTGTTTGCTTTCAAACACCCATATTTCACAACAGCGGGGACGAAAACTTTGATCCCCATCTTTTGGTTTTGCCTTTTCTCCTTCTTTCCCTTCGACTTGCTGTTGTGGAAATAGGGGAGGGGGGGTCACTCGCTCAAGAGTCACAAATAAGGAAACTCCCCCCCCCCCGCCCCCACAACTCACCGGGACCCCCTGGGTTGGGTCAAGTCAAGACATTTCTCTCCCCTTCCCCACCATCCAGCAGCCTTGGCTCTCTTAATCCTGGATCCAGTTTTTTTCTTTCTTTTTGTTCCCCCACCCCCAACTGTCCAGGATAAAAGAATAACTGGGCTGGAAGGGACCTTGGAGGTCTTCTAGTCTGACCCCCTGCTCAGGCAGGAGACCCTATCCCATTTCAGACAAAGGGCGGTCCAGTCTCTTCTTAAAAACCTCCCGCGTTGGAAAGGACCTTGGAGGTCTTCTAGTCTGACCCCCTGCTCAGGCAGGAGACCCTATCCCATTTCAGACAAATGGCGGTCCAGTCTCTTCTTAAAAACCTCCCGCGTTGGAAGGGACCTTGGAGGTCTTCTAGTCTGACCCCCTGCTCAGGCAGGAGACCCTATCCCATTTCAGACAAATGGTGGTCCAGTCTCTTCTTAAAAACCTCCCGCGTTGGAAGGGACCTTGGAGGTCTTCTAGTCTGACCCCCTGCTCAGGCAGGAGACCCTATCCCATTTCAGACAAATGGCGGTCCAGTCTCTTCTTAAAAACCTCCCGCGTTGGAAGGGACCTTGGAGGTCTTCTAGTCTGACCCCCTGCTCAGGCAGGAGGCCCTATCCCATTTCAGACAAATGGCGGTCCAGTCTCTTCTTGAAAAGCCTCCAGTGTTGGAGCACCGGCTACAAACTTCTGGAGGCAAGTCGTTCCAATGATTAATTCTTCTAGCTGTCAGGAAATTTCTCCTGCCCAAGTCTTTGGGTGCAGGTCTCCCAACACCCCAACTCTTCAAGGTAGAAGAATTTAAGCTTTGCACCCAGGTCTACACCGAGAGCGAATTAAGCCTGAGAGAGAAAAAGAAGAGGGTGAAAAAGAAGAGGAAAAGGGGGGGGGGAAGATCCAGAGAGAGAGAGAGATTGAATTTGATAATCCTTTGCTCATAACGCCGGAAGGGCTGCTGGCCACTGAGTTAGTCACTTTTCTGGAATTTATAATCTTTTCTCTCTGCAAAGCAACCTTGACTGGAGCCCTGTGGCACCAGGTCGTTTTTTCTTTTTTTTTCTTTTCCAAGGGCCAGGCAGACACGTGAATTCGCAGAACAGGGCGTGGGCCAAGATAAAAAGCAGTCTTTTTATTTGGGGTGGAATGTGCAAATTGCTTCGGGAGACTTCCCGCTAGGGTGGGTGACTCTCTGAGCCTTGGGTCTCTCTCCGGCCGTCATTTCGACTTTCTAACCTGTTTTTTTTTTTTCATCGTTTGCCAATGTTTTGATTTCTAAAAGGGGCTGTCGATTGATGGGTTTGATTTTTTAAAAAGGTCTACATTGACCGGAACCCCTTTTTAAAATTTTCTCCACTAAAAGGAGAGACCGGGGAATTTGGGAAGGAAAGAAAAAGTTGCAGGTCGACGTTGCAAAAGGGGTTGGGGTTTCCCTTTTCCTGCAAATGTCGTTTTACGAAAGGTTTTGAGAAAAGAAAATACAAATTAAGACTAAGGAATAATAAAGTAAGGAAAAGGGTCGGTTTGCAAAGTGCTGTACTTTGGTCCTCTCTACTTTAAAAATATAAAGCAGAAGTTCACTTTTTCCCCCCCTTAAAAAGTCTACAAGGGGCTTCCAATCGGCAATAAGCAACGACAATTGTCTTTTCCCTAACCAAGACAGACATTTCAGCCATCTCTTCCCAAGTTCCATCGTCTTCAGCATATATATCCAAAACCAAAGAAGAAGAAAAATAAATTGCATTTGGAGATGTGGTTGTATCGTAAATATTTTGGCATGTTCTTTGAAATCCAGATTGCTTAGTGAGCTTGGTCCCCCGATTACTTTAAAAAAACACGAAAACAAATTTAAAATATTCTTTCTCGGCTTGATTTGTTACTGGGGAAGGGAAACAATTGTTCAAGGAAATCGGCGTTACGAGAAAAGGCCGTTTTCGGAGGAACGAGCAGGAATTTAGCTCTCCCTCTTATATCTGCCAGACCTCTCTTTTATGGACCTTTGGAAAACCTTGTAAATATTTCTATCAAAGGGGATTTTATTTATTTATTTATTTATTTGGAGGGTGGGGTGGGTGGGTGGAGACTGGGGCTGAATAGTTTGCCGGCTTTGGAAACACGAAAACAAAAGTCAATGAAATGGGCACAAATATTGGTGGCTTGAAGAATTGAGTCTCTGAATTCAGTTTGGGTTGCAAAAGGCTTTGATCCGCATTGCCAAAGAGTTTGCACAGGGGGATGGGGGGGGGGGAGCCATACAGCTAGTCCTTGACTTACGACCATCATTGGCCAGAATTTCTGTCGCTAAGCAAAGTTAAATGAACCGGGACCCTATTTTATCCCCTGTCTTGCCGTGGTGGTTAAATGAAACCCTTGTTAAGTGAATCACAAGGGCATTAAGTAAATCTCCCTTTCCCGATTGGCTTTGCTTGACGGAAGCTGGCTGGGGAAGTCGCAAACGGAGATCACGTTGACCCAGGGGTGCCCCAGCCATTGTAAATATATGCCCAACAAGTGACAACGTTTTGATCTGAACGGTCGTAAGTGCGAAGACTGGCAGCTTGTCCCTTTTTTTCCCCAGTTCCAGTGTAACTTTAGCTGTTAAACAAATGCTTTGTAGGTTGAAGTCTACTGTGACCTCTAATAACTTTGTTGCAGGCGTCTCCCTATAGACAAATCCTAAATACAGACAGCCTTTGACATGCGACATTTATGTCGTTAAGCGAGACATTTGTTAGGTGACCTTTGCCCCATTTAATGGAGCTTTGCCCCATTTCCTGCCTGAGCAGGGGTTTGGACTAGATGACCTCCAAGGTCCCTTCCAACATTATTATTGTTGTTGTTATTATTATTATTATTACTTGTTAAGTTGTTAAGTGAATCACACTGCAGTTGTTAAGTGGAACCGGCTTTCCCCACTGACATAGCTTGTCAGAAGGTTGCACAAGGGGACGCGGCAACCGTCTTAAACGCGAGTCAGTTGCCAAGGGTCTGAATTTTGATCATCCAACCGTGGGGATTCTGAGATGGTCATAAGTGTGAAAAACGGTCATGAGTCACTTTTCCCAAAGCCGTTGTAGCTTTGAATGTTTTAAGTCGAGGGCTACCTGCTTTTTCTCCTCTAGAGTGCATTTTACATTTCCTTGTATGTCTCTCTCCTTTTTTCCCCTCCCAAGCTAATTAAACGACAGCGGTAAGAAACATTTCATGCTTTTTCAGTGGAGGATCTATTATGTAGACTGTGCAAAAAGAATATTGCACTTTTGGCAAGCCAGGCCTGGGGAAATGTTCCCCCCCCCCCCAAAAAAATGTGGACATTAAGGTACAACTTGCTCCTTCAAATATGTTGCATTTTGCAGCAATTTCACCGATCGCGGCCGCCCTTGCCCTATGTGTACAATGAGTAGCTGCCGATACGGCACGAACGCCCGTTGAAGTCATTCCTGGTGCAAATAACGGGCAAATTGAAAGGATCGTTTTAAATACCTGGAGGGAAAGGTGTGAAGCGGGCACGGATTTTAAGAATTTGGCGCTTGCCGTGGCGTGCTTTGAATTTGATTGGCACTGGCCAGGTAACAGGAGGAAAAAATAATAATTTGATGCTGTGCCAGCGGAGTGATTAGCGTTAATTAGCTTGGCACCGAAGCTGAGTGGCAGAGAACAAATCCTTCATGTAGGAGATTTACATCTCGGCATTTGCGTTTAAGCGGTTCCAGAGAAGGTGAGGCAGAAGTGGTTCCTCTGCCCGAAAAGTAGGGCAAATTGTGCCATGATGAAAAATCCAGGAAAAAGCAAAGTTGGCACCTGACTCTTTGCCAACCTCCATCAGTGTGGCTTTGTTTTTCCCTCCCCTGCTTTTATCATTTCCAACTTAGATGAATGTTGGGGGGGCGGGGGTGACAAAAAAGGACAAAGCCTGCCTCGCTTAGTGACCAAAATTAGGACTGGCAACTCGGGGTCCGTTAAGCGAAGCGGATGCTAAGTAAAAACCCGAGATTCTGCTTCAGGCTTTCCTCGGCTATGCAAACCTTGTTCAAGATGGACGTCACGCTTGCTTTTTCATTATCGTCGTAACGGTGGACGGTCACTAAATGAGGCAGCTGCTAGAGGAGGACTGTATATGTTGGAGAACCCCACGTAATGCCTGGAAGACGTCTGAATTAATTCATTCCAAGATTTATTTTTTAAAAAAAACTGACATGACAGCCACTGTCGGGCGGCTCTGCAGTGACCTCCGAAGAAAAAGACTTTGCACCAGGAGTCAGAAAAATCAACTTTTTATGGGTGGTGGGGAGAAGAGAGTCTTTCTTGGGCCCTATTGTCGACCTAATACAGACAGTTCTTGACTTAACAACCATTCCATTTAATAACCATTCAAAGTGCAAGTGACGTACGGCCATTTTTCACTCTTAACGGCCGTTGCAGCATCCCCATAGTCATGTGATCAAAATTCAGATGCAAAATTCTCTCTCTCTCTCTCTCTCTCTCTCTCTCTCTCTCTCTCTCTCTCTCTCTCTCTCTCTCTCTCTCTCTCTCTCTCTGACATGATCCCCCTTTTGCGACCTTCTCAGAGAAGTCAGCGGGGGAAGCCAGCTTCGCTTTAACGACCGGGTTACTGACTTCACAAGTGCAGCGATTTACTTAACAGCCGTGGCAAGACAATTCATAAAATGAGGGCAAAACTCGCTTAATGGTCTTCTGAACGAGCAGAGTCAGCGTGTGTGTGTGTGTGTGTGTGTGAAGCCAGCCTCCCTTGACAGTCGTGTGACTAACCACTGCAGCGGTTCAACTTTAAGAGCTGCGGGCCAGAACAGGTCGTAAAAATGGAGCCACACTCATTTTAACAACCGTCTCGTTGAGCAACGGAAAATTTGGGGCGCCGTTGTGGTCCTTAAGTTGAGGACCCCCCTGCAGTACTCAAGGGACGCGGTGGCTCAGTGGGTTAGGACGCTGAGCTTGTCGATCAGAAGGTCGGCAGTTTGGCGGGTCGAATCCCGAGTGCCACGTAACAGAGTGAGCGCCTGTTACTCGTCCCAGCTTCTGCCAACCTAGCAGTTCGAAAGCACGTAAAAATGCAAGTAGAAAAATAGGGACCACTGCGGTGGGAAGGTAACAGCGCTCCGTGCGCCTTTGGCGTCTAGTCATGCCGGCCAAATGACCGTGGAGACGTCCTCGGACAAGCGCCGGCTCTTCGGCTTTGAAACGGAGATGAGCACCGGCCCCTAGAGTCGGAAACGACTAGCACGCACGTGCGGGGGAACCTTTACCTTTACCTTTACCTGTAGTACAGCTTTCAGGGGAAGAAGCAGCCGCGTGGCCCAGTAAGTGCGCGTCGAGCACAGCCGAGGGAGGCCACACGACATCAGAGGAGAGGTGTTTTGCAAACTTGATTGGCACTTTGGGAAAGGGCGAAGCAAGTTCCTCCGTCCAGTTCAGCCTGTTTCTTGCTCTGTAAAGTTGGGCACGGCAACCGTTTTTTTTGTTTTTTTTTGGTCTGCAAAAATCAGCTGGTTCAAGCACCTTTCACAACTGGGAGGGGTTTTTTTGTGTTTTGTATGTGTTTTTTTTTTCTTTTGACAGTGTAGACAAGGGCCCCTTCCAGATGTCTGGAGAATATAATTGGGGAACTGCAACACCCCAAATTGTCAAGCCAGCTGGGAAGTTTTTCACTGCAGCTGGCCCAGCCTGGTTCAAAGGCTGGAGGACGGGGAAGGTGGGTGGGGACCAGTTGAAACCACATCCTTGGCAGAAGAGAACTGATTTTTCCTTGGTTCCTTTTTCTGGCCTTCTGGCCTTCTGTTCTTTGCCATCCTGGTTCTTTTGTCGGGTGCCACTTTTGTGTTCCTTCTTTGTTTTCAACAATTGCAAACTGCCGCTGGAAGTCAAGCGACAGATAAATGTAATAAATGAGGGTTGGTCGGCCAGATGTTTAGATTGGATCTGGCAGGTTTACCCACCTTGCCGAGAGTCCTTCCCAATGACCTAGGGTGGACAGATGTTGTTGTTTAATAATATTAAAGGACTTGTCACAGGGATGGATTTCCCAGTAAAGCTGCTCTTTGCAATTGACTAATGGGCATTTTGCCAGTGCCGTAATTATGGTGCATCAAAGTTCATCCAGATGTTCAGACTGAATTTGGCGTTTCCCCCCCCCTCTGAATCCTTCCCAAGGACCTGCGGTAGGCAGATGTGGTTGTTTGATCATGTTAAGGGTCTCATCACAGGATGTCAGCTGTTCCAAGCAAAGCTGCCTTTTGCAATTGACCGATTTTTTTTGTCACTGTCCGATGGTGTTCAAGTGGTGCTCCAGATGTTTTTGGACTGCACCCAAGGTGCCTATTACTATTGGTCCTCTTATTATCTGTCAAAGAGACCCTTGATATTGATCTTTGAAGGGCAAAAGAAAATAGAGCCACACTTTGGAATTAACAAATGACATACTGGAATTAATCAAACTTGGCAACTTTAAGAGCTGTGGACTTCAACTGCCCAGCCGGCACACCATCTAAAATTCCATAGTTGCCAAGTTTGAGAAACTCTTTATTTTAGAGGCGCCTCTGGTTTTTTACGGTTTTTAGATCTGTTTGTGGATGCCGTTGTTACCAATATTGCCTACCTCTGCTTTAAAAACAACAACCACCACCAAACCCACAAATATTTAAATTGTTTTTAAACGGTTAACACTTTCAACTCGGTGGATCAAGGAATTGGCTGGGATTCAGTTTAGCCAATGAACTGATCTTCCCGTTACGAGACAGGCTTTGAGTTTCCAAAAAGCACAGGCAACAGAGGAACGTCGCAAACTGTTTTAAAAATATTTTGTGCGCATTTTAAATGTATAGGCTTGTGGAGCATTTTTGGATTTCAAGTTTAAAAACTGCTTCTGAGCAAGTAGTGTTTTGCGTGTGTGGTGTGGGGCACCTCTCTGCAAACTTTAGCCAAACGCAACTTTGGCCCAGGGTTGCAGAGTTGCAGAAAACAGATGTGTAACTCCGGGGGGGGGGGGGGAAATGCAGGGGTTTAAAGGCGTTGCTGCAGAGTTGCTGCGTGCTTGTTAAGTTCACTTAACGACTGTCTTGCTTAGCAACAGAATTTTGGACTCAACTGTGACCTTAAGTAGAGGGCTACCACAGTACATTTCTTAATTTTATTCTCCATTCTGCTCTATTCTTTTTGTAGGTTTTCTAGTAATGCGTAACATTCGTTGACTTCCGTGGCCTTTCAGAATAAATGTCTGTTTTTGTTTGTAAAACTCCTGCTTCTCTGCTTTCTTTTCAAACAGAACCCCTTCTCCTTTTAAAATCCCAGCCTGACTTTTTTCCCCTCTCAATTTTCCCAGATCCGTTAGGGTCTTCAGTAATCCTTCACCTGGATTTTATTCCTTTATTTTAATTGCTTCCGATAAGCCGGTATGATTTTTCTTCCCTGATCCCCATTATTTTTCTTCGCTTTCTTCACATTTTTTTTTCTAAGTCTTGAATTGCTTTACAAGCAGAGCACGTCAAAAAACTTTTGATGGGAGGGTTGTGGAATTGTTGAAGGTGACGCCAAAAATAGAATTAAGTGATAATTAAGTCTGTTCTTGGCTGTCTTGGTGTGGAAAGAGTTACACGGTTTTCATGCAGCCTAGCATTAAATTCCTTTTTTCCCTGTGAAAAGTTCTGGCTTAGCAAGTTGGAGCAATTTATATTTTTGCTTTGTAATTCTTTTGAAACAGTAGTTGCCCCATCCTCTGCTATAATCTCCTATAATCTCCCATATTTTACTATTAGCTGTATATCTTCCTTTTTTTTCTTTTTCTTTTCTAAAACGTACAATTTATTTATTTATTTCTCTTCGTGGCTTTCCTTCATGCAAAGATGACCTCCAAGGTCCCTTCCATCATCATCATCATCATCATCATCATCATCATCATTATTATTCCCTGCAGATGGATTCTAAATTCTAAATATGATGTTTTATAAGAAAGTATTGGTTGGAAACATCACCCTGCAATGGATAGACAATGGCTAAAATGAAGATTATGACAATTGATTTAACTTAAAGGCTGTATCTGGCCGTTTATTGTCAAAGACTCTAAGAATCAGTTTTTTTGTGCCTTTTTCATTTGCTAGCAAGTGGTCTCCATTTTATCGTTTCATCTTTCTTTCTTTCTTTCTTTCTTTCTTTCTTTCTTTCTTTCCTTCTTTCTTTCTTTCTTTCTTTCTTTCTTTCTTTCTTTCTTTCTTTCTTTCTTTCTTTCTTTCTTTCTTTCTTTCTTTCTTTTTGTCTTCCAAGCTACTGTTTAGTTTCTTAAAGGCTGCAAAATATATTTCCTGGTCATTCGTCATGGATTCACCAAAGATTTTCAGATTTTCTGCGCTGAGAATTTTAGGGGGAATTTTAACAACATGGAGAACCTGCCCCAGAGGGCAAGGAAGATCGTCAATGTTTGTTCCAAATTACAAGAGCAAATATTTGCATCTTTTATGTTTTTAACCGAGATATCAGTGGGGTGAAATGATGTTGTTCAGCTTGACCCAACCTAGAATGAAGGAGAATTTTTCCTGACAGTGACAACAATTAAACAGTGGAATGATTTGCCTTCAGAAGTTGTGGGTGCTCCAACACTGGAGATTTTTAAGAACAGGTTGGGCAGCCGTTTGTCCGGAATGCTTTTTACTTGAGCAAGGGGTTGGACTAGAAGATCTCTCTGGTCCCTTCAAATTAAGTTGTTCTGTAATTGAGGCTTAACAACCCAACCCCCCCTCCCAAATTACATTTACAATACATGGATCTACACTTCTAGTCTGTGGCAAGGAGAGTCGTAAAATGGGGGGGGGGATTCGCTTTCAAAACTCTGTTGCTCACCAAGTTGGGCTCGTACGTTGAGGACTACCTGTCCATGAAAAACTTAAATAAATTAAATCTCCCACAGATCAGGGTTCCCTTTCGTTGTGCGTTGAGAGAAAAATGGACAAAAGGTGTTCCCACCGCTGGTTTCATCAGATCCCTTTGAAGTGGGGAAGGAGGAGGAGGAGGAGGAGAAGAAAAGGGGTGTGGGGGGGGCTGTGTGGAAACTGCTTTTGCTCAAAAGTTTTTTATTTCAGAGCAGGGAGGCCTTCTTTAAAAATCGCCTGGTAGAGAGAGAAGAATTGCAAAATCCCTCTTGAGATTGACCAATGGCTTGTTAAACCAACATTCTGTTGAGACTTGCCAGTCTAAAGATTAACATCTAGGACTCTTGTTTCCCTCCCCCCTCCTTCCTTCTTTTCCTCCTTTCCCCTCCAGTCCAGAGGTTGAAATGGGATGGCAAGGCACCGCCCCACTCCCACCCACCCACTCACCCACCCACCCCCAGGGCCCAGGAACTGTGTCTGCTCTCCTCTTCTCCTTCCGACTTCCCTACAGGTAATCCTCAACTTACAACAGTCCACTTAGCAACCGCTCAAAGTTACAACGGCTCTGTAAAAAGTGACCCGGGAGCATTTTTCCATGCTTAGGAGTGGTGCAACATCCTTGGGGGGGGGGAGGGGGTGTCACCTGGTCAGAATTCGGCCGCTTGGCCAACTGACTCGTATTTATGACAGTGCCCGTCTCCCGAGGGTCATGTGATCGCTTTTTCGCGACCTCCCGACACGCAAAATCGGTGGGGAAGGCGGGAACTGCAGCGATTCGCTTTAACCAATGTGGCGAGAACGGTCGTAAAGCGGAGCGGAGCTCACCTTGAACAACTGTCTTGTTAGCCAGAGAGAATTGGGGGGGGGGCTGAGTTGTCGCAAGTTGAGGACCACCTGTAAAGGGAGGAAAAATTGGAGGCTGGTTTGTAAGTCAAGGAATACGTATATCCACGCCAAAGACGGAAGGAATTGTGCCTGCACTATTCTTCTCCTTCCGAATTTCGAGACAGAATTTCGTACAATGGGGGGGGGGAAGGTTTCCACCCCACCTCGAAGTCTTCTTACTGACTCCCTCCCCCCCCCAGCAAAAAAATATCTCTCGGTACCCAACCTGGGAAAGCGAAAGAGTCATGAAGTGTGTTGCAAGCTTTATGAAATGGGCTCTGTCTTATCTCTCCCAGCTGCGTCCTCTCCTTACCCCCCCCCCCGCCCCCAGACGTGGCTGGCTGGCGTTGTCTGAGCTGCATCCTTTAAAAACCAGTTTGCTAATGGGGTTCAAGATGGGCAGCACAGGCAGATAATGCAATCCAGCAAAAATGCACTGCGGTCATGCTTTCCCCCTTCAAAAAGCGTTGAGCAGTCTCCGTCTGCCACCTAGACCGGCCCTAGCGTATTTTTAGATTTTATTTTATTTATTTTTTTTCCCCTCCCTCCTGTTCACGGCTCTCCTCCTCTCTGCGTTGGCAGGACAAATGCCCACAAAAATCAAGATTGCCACGGGTGGCCTGGAGCTGGACAGAAGGTGAAAAAATTCCAGCCTTTAAAAAAAAAAGAATGACTTTGTTAATCTTTTTTTGTTTGTTTGTTTCTGGATCATCTACGGCAACAAAGCCGTTGTGTGCTTGTTTTATTTATCTGGCTGGCATCTCACCAACCAGCCGAGATATTTAAGAATGGCAATCGATTGGAGGGGAAAATGGCTGTTGCGTAGCTAAATTTTTTGTTGATTGATTGATTATTAGAATTAGAATTAGAATTCTTTATTGGCCAAACACCAGGAGTTTGTCTCCAGTTCATAAGCTCTCAGTGTACATACACACAACAAATGATAAATCATGATCACAAGCATAAAACACAAAGATCATAAATCAACAGATACAACACTCAGTGATAGTCACAGGATACTAACCAAAAGCAATCAACATAAATCATAAGATGTTAAGGGAATAGGGAATAGGAAAGATAAGAAGAATTAAAGAAATACAGCACTATTACATGCCGTGTTTCCCCCCAAATCAGACAGGGTCTTATATTAATTTTTGCTCCAAAGGCACATTTTTCGGTTAGGGCTTAGATTCGGGGAAAATAGGGTACTAAATGTGTGCTTCTGGCTGATGATCTTAACGGGTTTATTTTGAGAGATAGGGCTTATAGCACGAGCGCCCTGAAAAATCATGCTAGGGCTTATTTTCCATCTGGTTCTTATTTTGGGGAAACACAGTTGTTTGATAATCCTAGCGCACGTGACAGTGTTGTGGGAATTCGTTGTGCAGCAGAGTGATGGCACGGGAGAAACAAATTTTGTGTCTAGGTGTTTTGGCATGCAATGCCCTATCCTGGTGTCCTGAGGGGAGAAGCTGAAACAGACTCCTGGATGTGAGGAGTCTGTAGATATTTATCAACCCTCTTTATCTGGCTTGTGCAGTGTTGTTGTTAGCTGCAAAGTCGTGTCCAACCCATCGCGACTCCATGGACCACGTTCCTCCAGGCCTTCCTGTCCTCCACCATCTTCTGGAGTCCCTTTAAGCTCACGCCTCCTGCTTCAGTGACTCCATCCAGCCACCTCATTCTCCGTCGTCCCTTTCTTCTATTGCCCTCAATCTTTCCCAGCATTAAGCTCTTCTCCAGTGAGTCCTTCCTTCTCATTAGGTGGCCAAAGTCTTTGAGTTTCAACTTCAGGATCTGGCCTTCTAAAGAGCAGTCAGGGTTGATCTCCTCTAGGACTGACCGGTTTGATCGCCTTGCAGTCCAAGGGACTCACAGGAGTCTTCTCCAGCACCATCGTTCAAAGGCCTCCATCCTTTGGCGCTGTACAGTGTACAGGTCCTCAATGAAAGGCAGGCAAGCTGCAACATTTTTTTTTTTCTGCAGTCCTAACTCTCCGTTGACGGCTGTGCCTCTCCTGTTTGGTTGCTGTGCCAAGCCAGACAGACAAACCCTTACGTGGCAGGCAAGTCATTTTGTGATGCTCGACGGCATATAATTAATCAGTCTTAGCCTTTTTCTTCTCTTTCACCCACACGGGAAGGTCAGCCCTGTATATTTTGAGGTTTGATTTAACCCCATGCCCTGCGGAAGGCATCGCAAAATGCGCTTTGATACTCCGCTGATCCGTAGCGGAGGAATGGATGGAAAAACGCCTGCAGTGGTCAAGATAAGTGAATGTTTTGGCTGGAATTCATCGGTGGCCGGTTTGCAAAGGAGACCACATTGCCTTCTGAGTATGTTCCCCATGGTTCTTACCTTTTTACACAGATGGTCCTTGACTTACGGAAACAGTGGAGCCCCCAACATTTCTGTTGCTAAGTGAGCCAGCTGTTAAGTGAGTTTTGCTCCATTTTATGGCCTTTCTGAAGTGAGTCACCACGGTTGTTAAGTTAGTAACACGATTGTACAGCCAACCTGGCTTCCCCCATTGGCTTTGCTCATTCCGAAGGCGATAAAAGGGGATCCCATTGGCCCGGGGACCGTTGCAATCGTCGTAAGTATGAGTCAGCCGTCAAGCCGCGGAATTTGGATCACGTGATCCTGGGGCTGATGCAACGGTCGCAGGTGTGAACAACGGTCCGAAGTCACCTTTTTTTCACTGTCATTGTAAATTCAAGTGGCTGTTAAATGAACTGTTGTAAGCATTAAAAAAAAGGTAAAGGTTCCCCCGCACATGCGTGCTAGTCGTTTCCGACTCTAGGGGCCGGTGCTCATCTCTGTTTCAAAGCCGAAGAGCCAGCGCTTGTCCGAGGACTTCTCCGTGGTCCTGTGGCCGGCATGACTAGATGCCAAAGGCGCACGGAACGCTGTTACCTTCCCACCGTAGTGGTCCCTATTTTTCTACTTGCATTTTTACGTGCTTTCGAACTGCTAGGTTGGCAGAAGCTGGGACGAGTTAACAGGCGCTCACTCTGTTACACGGCACTCGGGATTCGACCCGCCAAACTGCCGACCTTCTGATCGACAAGCTCAGTGTCCTAACCCACTGAGCCACCGCGTCCCTTCGTTGTAAGCATTACCCCCTCCCCAATATAAGGAACCTGTTTCCAGGCCTCTTGAGTTCTCTCCTCCTCTTCCCCTCTTTGTCGTCTTCTCCTTCTTGCACAGGAAGGTCAGAATAACAGAGTGGGAAGGGACCTTGGAGATCTTCTAGTCCAACCCCTCCCCCCCCCCCCCGCTTGAGCAGGAAATGCTGGGTTCGGATAACCCTTTTTTTTTCACTAGCCGAGGGTTGAAATAGCTTGAATGCCTCTTTGCTTTCCGCCAGCCGAGCTTTCTGTGTCTGCTTTTCTCATCTGTAGTCCCGCACGGAGAACCGGTGCCAGGAAGTTAACCGTGGGGGGGGGGGGAGGAAAATGTGCTGGGAATGAAAAACTGGAGACCTGGTTTGCATTGAGCAAAAATCTCAATTCCAGGGATTGATCTCAGTCAGAAACCTGGCATTCGTTTTGCCCCCGTAGCTTCGCTGTTCTAATTATGGAGGGTAACATGCCAGATGCCAGCAATCTTTTGAGATGTAGTCATCTCAACCCCCCCCCCAAAAAAAACCCCAACCAGCTAGCTATCAGCAGGAACTTTGTGAGATCACCAGATTCTGAGTTTAGTTTGAAATCTCTTCAAGGTCTCAGCAAATTGAATTTTGGGGGCGGGGGGGGGGAATCTTATCTTGGCCGTATAAATTGGTTTCCGTTTTGTGGGGATGTACTGACCAGTAAATTTCAGCAGTGGATGGAAACCTAAATTTCCTGACAGTGAGGACAATTCAGTGGAACAGCCTGTCTCCAGAAGCTCTGGGTGCTCCATCACTGGAGGTTTTTTAAGAAGAAACTGGACAGCCACTTGTCTGAAATGGTATAAGGTCCCCTGCTTCAGCAGAGGGTTGGACTAGAAGACCTCCAAGGCCCCTTCCGACTCTGTCGTTATTCTGTATTCACTGTTATTCTCAACCTTAGCACCTTTCATATGAGTGGACTTCAACTCCCAGAATTCCCCGGCCAGCATGGAGTCAAAGTCCACCCATCTTAAAACTTGCCAAGGTTGACAAACCCCAAGTTTGGCAACTTCTGTGTGCTTTTGATTGGTTGCAGCATCACAAATCAACTCTTATATTCAGTAGGCAGATAAGCAGCTGGGGAAAGTGCACGTGCCCTTCCAGGATCCCAAAGGAAGTGAGAACAGAGCAAAAAAAAAAAAGTGGAATGGGCAGGGACCCGGGCTGGGATGGGGGGGGGGAGAACTTGATTAACAAATTGCATTCAGCTTAATGGATGAAATGCAATTAGCAAGTTCCCTCCAGGCTTTTAATTTCTCTCCCTTTCTGGGCCGCCTTACAAATTGCAATTTGGTTCCGGTTTTCCGAGGGTCTCCTAGTAACTTCTCCCTGGGGTGTAGGCGTGGATTGATCCCCTGCGATGAACGTTAGGCCCCCCGCCAGCAAACCACCATTGAGGAATCTCTGTTGTTTTGCCAGGTGTGGCCATCGTTTCCAATGGATGTCCCTCAACAAGGGTGCGTATCTTACCGTACTCATTTGTCCTGGCCATCCAACTGCAAAATGGCATATCTCTGAATGTATGTAGGTGGGGAAACTGTGAAGGGGGTACAAAATGTGATTATTGGTAAAGGAGAATATTTGTAGCTCCGGTCTGAAATGAGCGAGTCCTTGGTGCTCGCTGAGCTGGGTGGCTTTCTTGCAGACGTTTCATGACCCAACTAGGGAATATCGTCAGTGCTGGAAGGAAGGGAGTGGGTTTTGTGGAGAGGAGGAGGGGTCTTTGGTGCTCTCTGAACTTGGTTGTTTCCAACTAGGGAACATCATCAATGCTAGAAGGGAATGGAATTTGGAGGAAGAGGAGGAAGAAAAAAGGGGGAAGGAACGAAGGAAGGAAAGAAGGACTGTGGGGACCTTAGTGCTCTGAGCTTGGTTGGTTTCTTGCAGATGTTTCATGACCCAGCTAGGTAACATTATCGATGCTAGAAGGAAATGTAATTTGGAGGAAGAGGAGGAAGAAAAAAGGAGGGAGGAGGGAAGGAAGGAAGGAAGGAAGGAAGGAAGGAAAGGGGGACCTTATTGCTCTGAGCTTGGTTGTTTTCTTGCAGACGTTTCATGACCCAGCTAGGTAACATTATCGATGCTAGAAGGAAATGTAATTGGAGGAAGAGGAGGAAGAAAAAAAGGAAGGAAGGAAGGAAGGAAGGAAGGGGGGACCTTAGTGCACTGAGCTTGGTTGTTTTCTTGCAGACGTTTCATGACCCAGCTAGGTAACGTTATCAATGCTAGAAGGGAGTGGGGTTTGTGGGGTGGAGGAAGAGGAAGAGGAAGAGGACCGTGGGGTCCTTGGTGCTCTCTGAGCTTGGCTGTTTCCTTGCAGATGTTTCATTATCAAACTGGGTAACATCATCAGTGCTAGAAAGGAGCAAGGTTTCCTCTCTGTTTATGTACTAAAGCAAGCCTCACTCTCTTCTGGCCCTGATGATGTTACCTTAGTTTGGTTAATGAAATATCTGCAAGAAAACCATCAAAAAAAGCGGGGAGAAACCCAGGACCCCACGGATGCAATTATAGTTGCGGTCTCCTTGGGGAGCATGGTTGTGCAGAGGAGAAGGACAATCTCCTGAAATCACCGGTGTCGGCTTTTAATTGCAGGCCTCTGTTTGCCACTGGAGGCTGAGCGAAACTGGGTTTCAACACGCTTGCTTTGCAAACAGTTGTGGTGTTTGTCAAGGATTAAAAACCTTCTCGGCCTGAGTTTCACTGGGTTGGGTCCTGGAGGCAGATGCCTCTTTCCACAAACTCACTTTGTCTTTCATCGACCCCAGCCGCTTTTGAGCAACCTTGCGCAGTTTCAAAGGGTCGGGGTTTTTTTTCCCTTTTTCGTTCCAAACCTATTATTTAAATCAAGTGAAGGCTGAATTGGGGTTCTCATTTTTGAAGAAGAAGAAAAAAAAAGCTTCCAGTAAAACCTGCGCTTTGTATATTCTTAACTTTATATGGGGGTAGGTAGGCAGGAGAAGAAGCAACGGATGGAAGCTAATCAAGGAGAGAAGCAACCTAGAACTAAGGAGGAATTCCCTGGCAGGGAGAACAGTTAGCCAGCGGAACGACCTGCCTCAAGAAGTTGTGGGTGCTCCAGCACTGGAGGTTTTCAAGAAGAGATTGGACAACCATTTGTCTGGAATTGGGTGTAGGGTTTCCTGCCTAAGCAGGGGGGTCAGACTAGAAGACCTCCAAGGTCCCTTCCAACTCTGCTCTTCTGTATTGGTTTCTGGTATAGGTAATTGACAAATTAACAACCACAATTGGAACCAGAACTTCCATCACGGAGTGAGATGGTTGTTCAATGAGTCACACCCATTTTATGACCCCTCACTGTTAAGTGAATCATGGCGGTTTTAAGAGAATCCGGCTCCCTCCCCATTCTCCTCCTCCCTCTCTATTTCCTCCTCCTCCTCTGTTCTTCCTCCTCTCTCCTCTCTCTCTCTCCCTCCTCTTCCTCCTCTTTCTCCTTCCTCCTCTTGGTTCTTCCTCCTGTCTCTCTCCCTCCTCTTCCTCTGTTTTTCCTCTTCTCTCTCTCCCTCCTCTTCCTCCTCTCTCTCTCCCTCCTCTTCCTCTCTGTTCCTCCTCTCTCTCTCCCTCCTCTTCCTCTCTGTTCTTCCTCTTCTCTCTCTCTCTCTCTCCTCTTCCTCCTCCTCTTTCTCCTTCCTCCTCTTGGTTCTTCCTCCTGTCTCTCTCCCTCCTCTTCCTCTCTGTTCTTCCTCTTCTCTCTCTCTCTCCCTCCTCTTCCTCCTCTCTCTCTCTCCCTCCTCTTCCTCTCTGTTCCTCCTCTCTCTCTCCCTCCTCTTCCTCTCTGTTCCTCCTCTCTCCCTCCTCTTCCTCTCTGTTCTTCCTCTTCTCTCTCTCTCTCCCTCCTCTACCTCCTCTCTCTCTCCCTCCTCTTCCTCTCTGTTCCTCCTCCTCTCTCTCTCCCTCCTCTTCCTCTCTGTTCTTCCTCTTCTCTCTCTCTCCCTCCTCTTCCTCCTCTCTTTCTCCTCCCTTCTCTCTGTTCCTTCCTCCTCCTCCTCCTCTCTGTTCCTCCACCTTCTCCTCTCCTCCTCCTCCTCCTCCTCCAAGGTCATCCAACTGGCGTTGTGCCTAAGGAGGGACTAGAACTCAATGACCAATTAATTTTGGGGGCCCTTAGAAGAGTCTTAAATCCACTGCCATTAACCAGTGGCAGAAATTGATTTTTGCTTGGTTGTTGACTTGCCAGCAAACCCAACCAAAAACATCTCCCTCTTTTTGTGTCTTTCTTCCCTAGGCAATGTTAGATGTTGCCCCAGGCCGAATTCCCCTGTTGGTAGCTGAGGTAAGAGAGATCTCACTTTATTTCCTGGAGCTGCTTACCAAAGGATCCTTAGACACGTATCGGGAGACAAGGGCTACCCAAAACTGGCTCCCTTCACGTTCCCTTAAGTCAGAGGCATTTTGAGGTTCACATCCCAATGGGACCGCCAAGCTCACAAGTCACCCCATCCACACAACTTGCTTTAACAAAGTGGATGTGGAGATGAAAGAAACCAGATTCCTAGGGGGGGGAAATGGAGCAGAAATGTAGCCGTGAAGAGGGCGGGCAATAATGGGTGGGTGGGTGGTAATAACAGCAATAAGAATAGAACTGTGGCAAAAGGAAGCAAAGGTAGTGCCGATGGCAATAGGTGCCTTGGGTGCAATCCCCAAACACTTGAGCACCATCATCGGCATTGACAAATTCGCCATCGGTCAATTGCAAAAGGCAGCTTTACTGGGAACGGCTTCCATCCTGCAACGATAGCCGTGACACCATCAGAAACATCCAATTCTACCCATCCCAGGTCCTTGGTGAGGACTCGATAGGTAGACCAACATGCCAAACCCAGTCTGAACATCTGGATGACTGCGATGAACCATAATGATCGGCCATGACAAAATCCCCATCGGTCAGTTGCAAAAGGCAGCTTTACTGTGTACAGCTGACCTCCTGCGACGAGACCTTTTAACACCATCAAATGTCCAGATCTGCCTAGCCCAAATCCTTGGAGGAAGAACTCGATAGGTGGAGAAAAGCGTCAGATCCAGTCTGAACGTCTGGCTGACTGTGCAACCAACCATAATAATAGCAATAATAATACCATTTTCCAGAGCAGGTCTGTGATTAGAACAGAGGTTTATAGTAGACTATAGGGACGCGGTGGCTCAGTGGGTTAGGACGCTGAGCTTGTCGATCAAAAGGTCGGCAGTTTGGCGGGTCGAATCCCGAGTGCTGCGTAGCAGAGCTAGCGCCTGTTACTCGTCCCAGCTTCTGCCAACCTAGCAGTTCTAAAGCACGTAAAAATGCAAGTAGAAAAATAGGGACCACTACGGTGGGAAGGTAACAGCGTTCTGTGCGCCTTTGGCGTCTAGTCATGCCAGCCACATGACCACGGAGACGTCCTCGGACAAGCGCTGGCTCTTTGGCTTTGAAACGGAGATGAGCACCGGCCCCTAGAGTCGGAAAGGAGTAGCACGCATGTGCGGGGGAACCTTTACCTTTTACCTTATAGTAGACTGGAATGAACATGTTGGTGGAGCTGAGATTTTTTTTTTTTTGCTTTGAATTTTTAGGATGGGAGCCTGGGTTCCCTTTTGCCATTTTTTTTACGTGAAGCGACAAACTTAAGTTAGGATTTCTTGACCTGTGCTGCCAATGTACTGCCATCGTGCCTCCAAAATTGGACGTGGAGGTCAGAGGAAGACTCTAGAGATCACTTGCAAGCTCAACGTAATAGCTACACCAGGGTTTTTCAACCTTGGCAAGCTTGAGACGGGTGGACCTTCAACTCTGGCTGGGGAATTCTGGGAGCTAAAGTCCACCCATCTTAAACTGGCCAAGGTTGAGAAACATTGAGCTAGCTAGACTGTCCTTGGTCCATGTTTCTGCTCCATGTTGAGCTTGCAACAGGGCAAAACATGGGGAGATCTCCCAATAAGCAAGAGCTTTTGATTGTTCTGAAGAACGCCGGTTATTGATTTGGAGGGGGTGGGGGTGGGGTGGGGCCGAAGGAAAAGCATCAATCGCGCAAGAATCACAGGGGACATCCACAGTTGGACTTCACGTTCTCCAGCCCATCATTGGGATCCTCCTGGAGCCAACGCTCGATTTTGCAGTTGGCTTCTTGATGCAGAAAATGTTTAGGCCGTGTCATCTGCATTCCCCTGTTTTAAAAGGGGGAGGGGAATAATGAAGTGATGGTCTTGTTGGATGAGGGCCAGAGGGAAGTGGCAAACTCAGGTGAATTGCACATCTGCAAACTTGACGGTGGGAAGAGACGGCTTAGTGTTGGGTTTCCATGGAAATGTTTTTGGCAAGCCAGCCCTCGCCCTCCCCAGCTTGCTTTCCTGGACATTTCCTGTTGTAATCATGTGTTCCATCTTTTTGTCCAAGAGACACATGTTTCATATTTTCCCATAACCTTCTCCTGACCCGTTTGGCAAAGGAGCAGATACAGGCTTGTCTTCTGCCGCCTCTCTCCTACTCTTGATTATAATGGCTTACCCAGAATGGAAAAAGTACGTGTCAACTTTGGTCTTCCCCTTCGTCTAGTGTCTCTGTGTGTGCGTGAGTGAGTGTGTATTCTCCCTTGGAACCTTACTTTGTTGAGAGAGGGGGTCAGCCAAGATCCAGGCATTTGATGCTGCTCAGAAGTCAACTTCAGTTTAGCTTCTTGGTTCGGGCTGCTTCTTGGTTCCCAAACTTTTCCTTGAAAAGGTTGAGGAGCGGCTGTTGACTGGGACCAAAACTGAGATGGTCCTCACCCCCATAAGTTGGAAGAAACGCCCTTCCAGGCCTACCTAGGTTTTGGTTTCTGCTGTTGAGGAAAGAGATGAACATCAAGGAGAAATTGGACTTCTTGGGCTGAGCTACAGCATTGCCTTTGATGGGAACTAGTCGAGGAGACAATTAAGGAGGAACTTCCTGGTAGTTGAGAGCAATTAATCAACGGAATATCTTGCCTCCCTCTCTGGAGATTTCAAAAATAGGCTGGGCAACCATTTGACTGGGATGGCATAAGGTCTCCTGTCTCGAACAGGGGGTTGGATTAGAAGACCTCCAAGGTCCCCTCCTCCTCCTCCTCCTCCTCCTCCTCCCTTGCACGTGTTCGGTTTGGTGCCTCACTTCTCCCTTTGGGAGGCGCTCAGCTGTGGGAAACACAGAGGCCAGATTAGGTGTCTTTAGCACATGGATCCTGTGTCCGATTACATTACCAGCCCCTTGATTTTGCCTCTGCGCTCTCTCTCTCTCTCTCTCTCTCTCTCTCTCTCTCTCTCTCTCTCTCTCTCTCTCTCTGTGTGTGTGTGTGTGTGTGTGTGTGTCTCTGTCTCTCTTTCTGTCTCTCTGTCTCTCCTCTCTCTCTCTGTCTCTCTCTTCTCTCTGTCTGTCTGTCTGTCTGTCTCTCTCTCTCTCTCTCTCTCTCTGTGTGATTCAGTGGTTCCCAACCCTTTAGGCACCAGGGACCGGTTCCATGGAAAAAGTTTTTCCTGTGGACCGGAGGCGCATGGTTTTCTGTGTTGCCTGCATCCCACGGAGGGCACTTCACTTTTTCGCACGGACCGGTACCGGTCGACAGCCCCGGGGGTTGGGGACCCTTACTCTCATTGAATATCCGGGCCGGCGCAGAACTTTTAGATTGCTCGGGAAGCAAATTGGAAACCCCAGCGACTTCCTGCATTTGAACTCGCGCTGCCCATTTGCTCAGATTCCTCTTCTCCGCTTGGTGTGCAATTCTCGCCTGCCTCTTCCTTTCCAAAATATTCCTTTTGGCAGCTGTTGTGGAAGCAGCGCTTGCCTTCCAGATCTCACCTCCTGATTGCTTCCAGAGAGGGTCATTGCGATGCCAGAAAAGTTTCCTCTCCATCCTGATCCATGCCAGATGTTCTCATAATCTCGGGACAGGATCATCCGTGGGTTTACTTGGATTCTGGAGAGCATTTCCTGCTGGAAAATGGGTGCTCTTTCTTACCAGGTGCCGTGCTGAATAGAACTTTTCCCAGGCCTTAATTTTTTTTTAACTAACTAAGCCTCACCTCCATGCAGATGTCCTGCATTTGCTCATTCTCCAGAAATCCTCTCTTAATTTTTTAATTTTTTAAAAAAATGACATCATTCTCTTTTCAAGTGCTACAAATCAGTTTTAATTTACCGGCGGGGAGTGGGGGGCTGGGGTGGGTGTACAGGATCCAACCCAGGCCAAACATTTGCTTTTTTGGAAGGTGGCTCTGCCAAGGGGCGGCGAGGGTGGGGGTGAGGGGGGGTGAACGAGCCACCGAGAGCCAAGTGTGCATTCTTGCATTTTTGGGAGCACAAATGTTCTTTGCTCCGCGCATTCTGCAAGGTCAGAGGCCAAGGGGGTTTGCCGTGCGCTTTCGAAAAATATCTTTGCCTTTTGAGGGCAGTTATGAGATACCCGGATAGGGCAAGCTCCAGCTGGTGAGCCGAGGTAGAAGCCTAATCCTTGGCTGGACGTGGTCGTCGTCTTCTCGCTGCAAATGTGTCAGTTGATATTTAAAGGGACACACCTGTCGAGGGAAGGGCGTTGCGTGCCTTGGGAAAGGGGGAGGAGGGCACGGGCGAAGGGGTGCGGGGGATGCTCCGTTTTTCATCCGACTGGGGCGATATTTGCACGAGATCTAGCAGAGACGTTTTGTTCTCCTCTAGTGGGTTTTTTTTTTCTTTCTCTCCTCCGAAACATTTGGAACAGGCTGGAATTCTCCAATAATTCCCCCAGGTGAGAGGAGTTATTATACACAGGTAGCTCCTGACTTATGACTGCTCACTTAAGCAATTGTTTAAAGTTATGACAGGTCTCCCAGGGGTGGGTGGGTGGGATGGAGTTAAATCCTCGACTTACGACCACAGGGGAGCCCAGCTTTCTGTCATTAAGCGAGATGGCTGTTGAAGAGAGTTTGGCCCTGTTTTACGACCTTTGCCACCACTGCCAAGTGAATCACTGCAGCGGTTCAGTTAGTAACATGGATGTTAAGCGAATCTGGCTCCCCCCCCCATTGGCTTGGCTTGTCAGAAGGTGGCCAAAGGGGATCACGTGACCCAACACACACACACACACCAAACACTGCGACCGTCATAAATATGAGTCAGTTGCCAAGCATCCAAATTTTGATCATGCGACTACGGTCATAAGTGTGGAAAAGGTTTTTTTTTTCCAGTGCTGCTGCAACTTTGCACGGTACCTTTACTTATAACCCTGATTCAAAATTCTGGCGGTCAGGAACCCCACCCCCACCCCCCATCATCAGAATAACAGTGTTGGAAGGGACCTTGGAGGTCTTCTAGTCCAACCCCCTGCAGAAGCAAGAAACCAATTTCAGACAAATGGTTGTCCAAAATCTGTTCTTAAAAGCCTCTGGTGCAACTGTACTTCGGTCACCTTACTAAACCAGGATTTGTTGAATAAGCCACAGTAAGTTGGCAGTAAGGCAGAGCGAAACACACACACACACACACACACACGGGTGTCAGTTTACATTTTACTGGATGGAACGGATTGAAAACCTGGCTCAACGCTTGGAAGGCCCTACGCTTGGAAGGCCCTTGACGTTGATCCCGAGAGATTTAATGTTCTCTCCAGTCCGTAAGCTGAGTTTCCATCCTCTCCTCTGCAAATGTTGGCTTGTCGGGAGAGTTCCAGAGGGGATGCAAATCCATAATGGAGCCGGTGAAATCAGGAGATGATGAATGAGCTGGTGAGGGGTTTTTTTTCTCCCTGACTCAGGATAATCAGAGAGCTGAGTCCTAAGTTTTAGGCTGATGGATTGCAAGGAAGAGTTTTGTTTTTTTTTTTTAAAAAAAGCAACAACAACGTTTGCCTGGATTTTAACCAAGAATAAATGTCACGCCTGCTAACTAGACCAAAATCGATCTCTGCTTTTATTGAGATTGGCTATATAATAAGACCTTTCTGATTCTGTTGAACCTTTTCTTTCTATCTCCTCCTCAAAATTCAGTGAGTTGGGGAGGTCTCCTCTTCACCACTTCCAAGTGGGTTACTTCTGGACGTTCAAAATGCTGCAGCCCGTTTTGCCTGCATGGAGCTCCTGTTCCAGGTTGTCCTCGCCTTACAACAGTTCATTGAGTGACCGTTCAAAAAGTCAACTCACAACCCCTTTTAACACAATTATCGCAGCGTCCCCAATGTCAAGGGATCCAAATTCAGAAGCTTGGCAACTGACTAATATTTATGACGGTCGCAGTGTCCCGGGGGTGTGTGTCACGTGATGCTCTTTTGCGACCTTTCGACAAGCAAAGTCAATGGGGGAAGCCAGATTCGCTTAAGAACCGTGTTACTAACGGAACAGTTGCGGTGATTCTCTTAACAACTGTGGCAAGAAAGGTCGTAAAACGGGACAACGTTCACTTAAGTGCCTCAGCAGCGTAAAGGTTGGGCTCCATTGTGGCCATAAGCTGAGGACAACCTGTAAATCTCCTGTCGAGATTATCTTCTTTAGCATCTCCACAAGATGCTTCAAATGCAGTGAGCAGCGTTTGGGAGCGAAGATTATTAAACATTCATTAAAAAACAAAAATTGGTTTCCCAGTGCTATTTAAGGTGTTGGCTTTAACTCACCAAGTGTCCGGCCTGAAAGATTCGAAGTGAAGATTCGTGCTATTTAAGGTGTTGGCTTTAACTCACCAAGTGTCCGGCCTGAAAGATTCGAAGTGAAGATTCGATTAAAGTGATTTATTGCTAAAAAATATATGCATAGGAATCTGCTGCGCGTTAAATAAGAGTCAACTTATCCACTTGTGGCTATGTAGGGATTCTAGGCTGATGCCTCTTTTGACTCCGCCTCTCATTTTTGCCATCTCTTCTACATCAAGCCCTATACAGATAGCCTTTCATCTACGGCCATGACTTGGGCCTAGACTCCGGTTTGTAAGTTGTGGCAGCTGTTAAGCAGGTTACCACATGAGCATGCCCAATTTTACAACCCTTTTTGAGCAGTTGATAAGCAAACACTGCAACCCTCAAACAAATCCCAAAGGGCATCTTTTGCCCCAAACTGGAATCGAACGCCAGAAACTAGCAAATAACACACAGTTCCCCCACACACACACACACACCAAAAAATAAAAAATAAATCACAAGTTGCCTGACTGCAGGACCCAGCAAATTTTATTTATTTATTTATTTTAATTCCATTTATATCCCGCCCTTCTCCGAAGACTCAGGGCGGCTTACAAACTTAGCAGTAGCCATAAACGCAACTTCCCAAAATGCGACCACGTACCTATAGATGTGTAGGTGTGTGCAGCCATTGTAAATTTGAAATGGGATCATAAATGCATTTGGGGGCTTCCATCATAACTCTGAATGCTGATTGCTACCAGCCAGTCCTTAAGTGAGGACTTCTATTTAATTTTTAAACATTCCTCCAGATGTCTTCATCCTGCAAACAGTCAGGCTGCGTTCTTACCATCTTTTTAGAATTACGTTGCGTTTAAAGTGGGGGGTGCCACCATATTCTGTTGCAAAAGTCGTCATTTGTACTTTCTGTTTTCCTTTGCACTCTTTAAGAAGTCAGCTCTTAACTCCTGATTTATTTACTCATTGCACACACCTACACAAACCACAAACCAACCTGATATAGAGGGGGCAATCAATCAGCAGCTTCGCTGGGATCCCAGTATTTAAAAAAAAACCCCAAGAAAAGTCCTACATAACTTTCATAGAAACTTAAACTCTGTCTCTAAGCCTGTTGTGTGATTTGTCGTAGCAGCCAGACCAGTTCAGCTTGCCTTCTGTCTGAGACACAACTGGGAAGCTGCCTTAGCAAGAAAAAAGAAAAGAATTCTTTTGACAAAATTGTGCAACTGTCTTCAAACCCCAGACTTGCCTTTTCTAGTTGTTTTAAGTTGCTTTGTATATATAATAGAATGTAAGAAAAGAGGGGTGTTTTCTTTTAAAGACAGGATTTCGTTTTGTTAGAAAAATCTGTTTGCTTCAACACTTCTTCCAAATTTATTCAAGTAGTATTACCTGAATTTCAAACTACACCGTGGCTAAATGGACTTTGCACTTTGAAAATCTGCATTTAATAAAAGGTAACCCAAATCATGTAGAAATCCAGAAGGGGAGCTGTTTGGGGGAAAAAATTGCATAGATTAGATAAATGATCATTCGAAAATATGTGCAGATTTTTTTTAAGCTACAAAACGTTGCAGAACCAGAAAGAAGTAGCATGATGAGCAAATTGAATTGGAATTAAATCTGAAGATATTGCTGGCGTAGGTTTGTGAGACAAAATCTTACAAGGCAGCATTACAATAATTTAAAATGATTTTTTTCTCCACATTAGTTTGGTTTTGCTTCAGATTCTATCATTCTTTCTCAGCTTCAGAGCTGAATTTAATACTCTTTAGCGTTGTCCATATCGCAGCCTGAGGAGACTTTAATTCTATTTTTTTTAAGGAAATTAAAAAGGATGAAAATTGCCTGGCCCCTCTGAACCAATTCGCTTCCCAATTTTTGTGTGGTCAAAAATCTAAACTCTTGCTTAGAGCCAAGTTGGTTAAGGGAAGGTGTTGAAGATGTACAGAACAAACACAGAACGTGGAAAATGTGAACAAAGTGTTTCTTTTCTCCTCTTTCACATTTTAAGTTCTCACTTAAACGGAGCCCACAGAGACTCAGGATGATGGAGAAAAAAGAATCTTAGTTAATGAGAACATGAATTCTGCTGGTACAGGAATGGAGTAGAGTAGAGTAGAGTAGAGTAGAGTAGAGTAGAATAGAATAGAATAGAATAGAATAGAATAGAATAGAATAGAATAGAATAGAATAGAATAGAATAGAAGAGAATAGAGAAAAGAGAAGAGAAGAGAAGAGAGGAATGGAATGGAATGGAATAGAATAGAATAGAATAGAATAGAATAGAATAGAATAGAATAGAATAGAATAGAATAGAATAGAATAGAATAGAATAGAATAGAATAGAATAGAATAGAATAGAATAACAGAGTTGGAAGGGACCTTGGAGGTCATCTAGTCCAGCCCCCTGTTCAGGCAGGAGACCCTATACCATTTCAGATAAATGGCTGTCCAGTTTCTTCTTAAAAACTTCCAGTGTTGGAGCATTCACAGCTTCTGGAGGCAGGTTGTTCCACTGGCTAATTGTCTTCACTGTCAGGAAGTTTCTCCTTAGTTCTAGGTTGCTTCTCTCCTTGATTAGTTTCCATCCGTTGCTTCTTGTCCTGCTCTCAGGTACTTTGGAGAATAGCTTGACTCCCTCTTGTTTGGGGCAGCCCCTGAGATATTGGAAGACTGCTATCATGTCACCCCTCATCTTTCTCTTCACTAGACTAGACATTTCCAATTCCAGCAACCGTTCTTCATATGTTTTAGCCTCCAGTCCTCTGATCACCTTTGTTGCTCTTCTCTGCACTCTTTCTAGAGTCTCAACATCTTTTTACATCGTGGTGACCAAAACTGGATGCCGTATTCCAAGTGTGGCCTTACCAAGGCCTTGTAAAGTGGTATTAATACTTCACGTGATCTTCGTTCTGTCCCTCTGTTAATGCAGCCTAGCACTGTGTTGGCGTTTTAGGCAGCTGCAGCACACGGCTGGCTCCTATCTAAGTAAGTCCTCAACTTATGACAACAATTGAGATCCAAATTTCCATAGGCAAGTGAGGCAGTTGTGAGTTGTGCCTCATTTTATGTCATGGGGAGTTTTTTTGGTCACAGTTGCTAAACAGATCACTCTGACCATTTTTCACACTTATGACCGTGGCAGCATCCCCATGGTCACATGGTTTATATTCGGATCCTTAACAAGTGGTTCGTATTTATGACGATCACAGTGTCTCAGGATCACGTGATTCCCCTTTTGCGATCTTCCGACAAGCGAAGTCAACGGGGAAGCTGGGTTCACTTAACCGGTTTACTAATTTAACAACTGCAGTGATTCACTTAACAACAGCGAAAAAGGTGGTAAAATGGGGCAAAACTCGCCTCACAAATGTCTCACTTAGCAACGTAAATTTTGGGCTCCGTTGTGGTTGTAAGTTGAGGACCACCTGTAGTATTATGTGTGGGGGTGTGAATACATAAACGTGGAAATTAAGCATTGAGTTAGACTCGGAGTATCTCAGTCCCAGACTGACAATTTAAAAAGCCTTCATCCCCTGCACCACACACGCAGTTGCATCAAAAAAACTTTTTTTTTCTTGAATTGTTTGTAATTATTTTGGAGTAATTATCTTTTTTAAAAGGAATATGGGCCCGGTGCCGGCTAGGTCTTTTGAACTAGGTTTCTTGGGATTTCCATTTTTTTATATGAAATGCCAGAAATGCAATCACCAAATAGATGTAATTATATAATTAAGATAAGGAAAACTTCATGGAATGATGAACGTTTCTCCTCCAGTGAGCCCCCCGCCCTCTCCCTTCAATTGGTCTTTCTTTGTTCTCTTCTCCTTCCCAGTGCAAATTAATTTAAAAATATTATTCTATTATTAAAAGGGGTTAAAATAGCCGGGACTGGGTAACAGGTTATCCATTTCAGTCAATCAAAAAAGTGGCTTCTATTTCAGCAATGAGAATAGAAATAGAGGTTTTGCCAAGCTTTGTTGCTAGCTTTATTATTTTATACTTTGCTTTGCTTTACTTTTTTACTTATTTTATTTTTTATTTTAGCTTCCTATTCTCCTTCTCCTTCTCCTTCTCATTTTTATTTTTATTATTATTGTTATTAAATGAAGAAACGTGACACTGAAAAGCAGAGATTCGTAGAACTTTCTAACCACAGTTCAATATTGTAGCATGGAAAGCGGCTGTGAATTTTGGAATTATAGCAGGACCTGTTGTGAAGAAACCGCCCACTGTGTTGTAATGGTGGTGGATCTTTTGAACAAAGTTTGCTATCAAGTTCTTGGAGCTTTGGGAGATCAGGATTAAGATATTGATCAGGTTTTGCACAGGTGTTTTGCCCCAGGGCAATTGCCGAAGATGTGTTAGCAGTTCAGATCAGTTCAACATTTTAGATCAGGGATGTCCATCCTTGGCAACTTTTAAGACCCGTAGACTTCAACTCCCAGAATTCCCCAGCCATCTGCTTCTTAAAAGTTGGTGGGAAAACTGAAGACACCCGTGGAGCCGTGATGTGCAGCCGATGCACACAAACTGCAGGTTGGTGTTTTTCAAGCAGCAAAAACACAAGTTTTTCAAATTTAAGACGGGAGGACTTCAACTCCCGGAATCCCCCAGCCAGCATGTTGGCTGGGGGATTCTGGGAGTTGAGATCCACATATGCTGGCTGGGGAATTCTGGGAGTTGAAGTCTGCAAGTCTTAAAGTTGCCCAGGTTGGACATCCCCGATCTAAAACGTTGAACCGATCAGAACTGCTAACACATCTTAAACAATTTTACATCCTTCACACATCCTTTGGTGGGATGTGGTCTAACAGGTTTGCAGAAAAACATGTTAAATATCTTGGTATTTATCTCCTGAAGCCTAGAAAAACTCAACTACTGGGAATCCATAAAACCAGGTTTTATTTATTTATTCATTGTACATTCCTTGATAAGCCCTTTAGAAGGATGGGAGCATCATGTGCTGGGATTGTGTTTGTTTTTGCAGAGATTCAGAATTCTCGAGCTTGCTTGCTTTTGATTGTGGCTTCAGTTTTAAGCCTTTCTCAAATATCGATTTACTCCTTGGAGTAGAATCGTCTCCTTACAGAGCAGGCATCCCACGTCTATCTAATCTAAATGACTTCTTGAGTTAGCATCTTGTTTTTCTTCTATCTCTCTCTCTCTCTCTCTCTCTCTCTCTCTCTCTCTCTCTCTCTCTCTCTCTCTCTCTCTCTCTCTTTGGCCTATCATTTCTTCTTTTTTTCCCTCCACTCATTTCCCCATTGTTTTTCTTTTAAAAAGATACACTTTTAAAACTCTGGCTTCCCCATTGAGTTGGCTTGTCAGAACATCCTAAAAGGGTTGATCTCGGGAACACTGCACCCGTCATAAATACGGGCCAGTTTGCCAAGGGTCCGAATTTTGATCCCATGGGGGTGCTGCAGGGGTCGTAAGTCATAAGTCACTTTTTTCAGCGCTGTTGTAACTACAGACGGTGGCTAAATGCAAGTTGTAAGTCGAAAACTACCCATAATTTGATGCATCCTGGCCATGGTAGCACAATCAGA
>NC_138217.1:8713231-8823231 GCF_964194415.1 Vipera berus | reverse complement strand
GAGAGAGCAAAGTAATAACTTTATCAGAAGAATGCCCAAGGTCTTGCCGAGCACCAGTTGAGACCATTTAAGGTGGATGGGTAGGTTGCGATTCCAGGGCCTTTTTCTTCTCCTGGGGTTTTAATAAATCTCTTCCAGCTGTTTTTTTAATAGATAGATAAGAGAGAGAGAGAGAGAGAGAGAGAGAGAGAGAGAGAGGGGGGGGAGAGAGAGAGAGAGAGAGAGAGATAGAGAGAGAGAGTGAGAAAGAGAGAGAGATACGTAGATAGAGAGAAAGATACGTGTATATATATAGAGAGAGAAAGAGAGAGAGAGAGAGGTACGTAGATAAGAGAGATACGTATATATATAGAGAGAGAGAGAGAAAGAGAGAGAGAGAGAGAGAGAGAGAGATCAGATTTCTTTTTGATCCAATACAGTCTGGTTAGCAATGATTTGCTATAGTACAGCTAAGTAGAAATTCCGAGTTTGGAGGACAAAACTCTGCCTCCGTTCCCAAGGAATGTTGTCAGCAAGAGAGACTCATATATCCTATTTTCCTGCGTTCCCCTGCAGGGATTAGAAGAGGGCAAGAAGGACTTGAGGTTTAATCCAGCAAGAACTTGCATCACGTTCTGATGTCAGCTGTGGATATTAAAGCTGGCCCCCCGACCCATGTCATTATTCTTTAGCTGATGGATCAATTCCATCTGCCTAGATTTGCGTAGGTGTGTGTGTGGGGGGGGGAGAACTTCAGAGGAAAGCCGTGGTGTGTGATTTGGTGGTGCACACTTAAGTTGGTGCATTGCAGAAACGTCAGAGTCAAAAGGCAATTCCTTTCCCCTTGCTTTCTCAGGAGCGGAAAGGCTTCTTAAGATGAAGTTTGCCAGTTGCAGACTTTATAAAAAGTCATCATCATAATGAAGTTGGAAGGGACCTTGGAGGTCATCTAGTGCAACCCCCTTGCTAAAGGTTTCCCTGTCCGATTGTTTCTAACTCTAGGGCAGGGGGGTCCCAAAACCGTGGTCTGTGGACCAGTACTGGGCTGCAGCATGCCAGCAACCGGTCCGCACACCGGTTCCGTGGAGGGAGGTTTTTCCGCGGACCGGAGAGTGCGTGGTTTTGCGTGCTGCCTGCATCCCACGGATGGGGCTTTGCTTGTTTGTGCGGACCGGTTGCTGGCATCCCACGGCTCGGTGCCGGTCCAGAGACCGGAGGCATTGGGGACCTCTGGTGTAAAGTTTAGTGGGGCATCTCTCCACAATAGCTACGTCAGAATGCTGGGAGGTAATTGTTCTACCTGGCTACTCAAAAACCCTTTGAGTGAATGGATTTGGACGTTACACTTAACAATCGAATTGGACTGACCCAGTTTTTGAAATCAGTTTGATGAATTAAGACGCGAGCTGGTTTCCACACTCGGCCTGTTTTTATGGCTGGAGAGAGCATACCGCTTTACATCTTCTTGTCCCGAATTTATCATTCCTCCCCTTCTTAAATTTGACTTTTTTTTTTTGCCCTTTTGTTCCAGAGACGTGTGTGTTCTCTGACCTGGACCAGCTGTCCCAAGCTGTTTAATTTTTCTATCCCGTTATTTCCCATCACAGAGATGTAATCAAAACAGAGGCAGACTTTTTAAAATCCTAGCTTGGAAGAAATAGACACAAGAAGTGCCCAGGGCCCTCCTTTGACTCTGTGGTCTTCAAAATTGAACGTTGCTAACTTAACAACCGATTACAGGAAGTCCTCGATTTACCCCGTTTCATTTAGTGACCCTTCTGCATTACAACGGTGCTGAAAAGGGGGACTTACGACCATTTTTCACACTTACGACCGTCGCAGCATCTCCCATGGTCACCTGCTCAAAATTTGGACACTTGGCACCTGGTTAATATTTAGGACAGTTGTAGCGTCCCCCGGGGTGGTGGTGGTGGTGGTGTCACATGATCAAAGTGCAGATGCTTGGCAACTGGCTGGTCTTTATGTCGGTTGCAGCGTCTCGGGGTCGCGTTGCAAACTTCTAACCAGCAAAGTCAATGGGGGAGGCCAGATTCACTTGGTGACCGCGTGACTAACTTACAAACCGTCTTGCTTGGCAACAGAACATTTGGGCTCAATTGTGGTCGTACGTCGAGGGCTGAATCCTGAATCCCATTGTCACCAGCGTCATCCTGTGAAATCGGAACCGTCCTATGGTGTTTTGTGGGGTTTTTTTTTCCCAGGAGAACACAGGTCTTTTGAAATTTAGCTTTTTTGTTCCGTCTCTGGATTGAACTTTCTAATCTTGAAAAAGCAAAGAGAAAGAGGGGGGGGGGGAGGAAACCACAATAGCATCTTATGGCCGCCCACAGGGATGGTCAGCTTTCACGTACTGGTCGTTCCTGGGAGAAGACGGATCCAAAAACCCATCGAATTGCACATGTTAGATCTGAGCAGTCTTAAGCCAGTGGTGGTGGTGCTGGTGGCGAACCTATGGCACCTCTCTGTGGGCACGCGCGCCATCGCCCCAGCAGGGTTCGTCAGAGTAGCGAGCACGTGGTGTTTGGAAACAACGGGGGCAGGAAGTGAGAGAACAAGCGGTGTTGCCCCCCCCCGGGGATGCCCCAGAGATGGCAAGGGACTGGCCCCCGTCCTGCCCAGCCCGGTGGCCCCCAAGGCCTCGCCTCGCCTCACCCTGTAAGATTTAAATTAAATTTAAAATTTTATTGAATTTATATACCGCCCTTTCCCGAAGGACTCAGGGCGGTTTACAGGGTATATAAAACATCGATACAAAAATTAAGACCAATTTAAAAAGATTAAACTAAGTCCCTGCAACATGTAAAACCCCAGTTAAAACCCCAATTAAAACTCAGCCTGGGCCAGAGAGCTCAAAGAGCCAGGTCTTCAGGACTCGGCGAAATGAGCGAAGGTCGGGGGCAGTCCTAAGCTCCACGGGCAGCTGGTTCCAGAGGGCAGGCGCCCCCACTGAGAAGGCCCTCCCCCTGGGTGTTATCCGCCGGCAATCTTTGACCGGCGGCACCCTGAGAAGACCCTCCCTGTGGGAGCGCACAGGACGAAGGGAGCTTGATGCCGGCAGCAGATGAGCCTCCTGCCCACCGCCCCACTCGCCAGAGAGCCCCTGGATCTCCCCCAACCCTGCCTGGCCACCACAGGCGTCCCCCCCCCAAGAGCAATATCGAGTTGACCACTCCCGCTCAGTGGGCCACGCCCCCCCTGTCCCCCCACCTTCCCGAGAGTACCACAATGCTGATGCGGCCCTGGCACTTTGCGATAAATAAGTGGGTTTTGGGTTGCAGTTTGGGCACTCGGTCTCTAAAAGGTTCGCCATCACTGTCTTAAGCAATAGATCGTTCATGTCCCCCAGCCTAGGTCCCTGCTGGATTAGGTGAACTTTACCTCCCAGAATTCCTAGCTCGGATAACCATTAGCAGAGAATTCTGGGGGTTGAAGTCCATTCCCCCCTTGGGTACCTAGGAGAGGAACAGTTGAAATTCCATGCCGGTGGAGTTGCGAAACGGACTCACGTGTGTTGTGCTTCTTTTCCCGTCCTCTCTCTTAGGTGATCAGGTGACCAGGAAAGGGAAGACAAGGTGGAGATGGAACTGCCAAATCATGCCAAACATTTGCTCCTGCAGCTTAACCAGCAACGAGCCAAAGGTTTCCTTTGTGACGTGATCATTGTTGTCGAAAATGCCCTCTTCCGTGCCCACAAGAACATCCTGGCAGCCAGCAGCATGTACTTCAAGTCCCTCATCTTGCACGACAACCTGATCAACTTGGACACTGACATGGTCAACCCGACCGTGTTCCGGCAAATCTTGGACTTTATTTATACTGGGAAGCTCTTAATGACCGACCAGCCCGGGGAACAGAACTTCAACGCTCTCCTCACCGCCGCAAGCTACCTCCAACTTCCTGACTTGGCGGCCCTTTGCAGGAAGAAGCTCAAACGCAGCGGGAGGTCCTTCACCGGCCGGGCTGGTGGAGCCTCCAGCGTTGGGCGGCCGCCTCGGAGTCAGAGGCTGGCCACCACTTCCGTCATCACTCGTTATTCAGGGTCAACCGAAGGGGTGAAGGGCTCTCAGCCGAAGGAGATGCCAAAGGCGAAGGTCTCAGGGGATGAGGTCTTCATGAACAGTTCCAACCAAGAGAATTCCCATGCCTTGAGTAGAGGGCTGGGAGAGGGGAGTAACAGCACCAATGGGAGCTGCGTGGACCAGGAACTTGGGCTGGACCTGTCCAAGAAAAGCCCCTCCCTGCCCACTGCGGCCCCCCAAGACGAGCCCCCACACGGCGAGAGTCAGCGTGGCTCCCCCCGGCCTGCCTCAGCCCCCACAGCCAACAGTGCCTCATCGTTCGAAGACGCCACCTCCGGAGCCCCACCCACCCTAATAGACAACTGTGAGCCCATGGAAATGGATCTGAGCGAAGACCGCCAGTCTCTGCCCGAAGGCAGCCAGCGGAAGAGCCTACGCCATTCCTCGCGCAAGAAGGAGTGGATCAAGAAGGATTGCGCCTTTGACCGGAAGGAGGGTGGGGGCAAAGGCTGCGAGGAGGGCGAGGGGATGCCCAACGGCATCCTGATGGGCCCCTTGTGCAAGTCCGCAGAGCGCAGTCTAGGCTTGAGCCCCTACGGGCCGGAGCCGCCCTTGCACGCCTGCAAAGAAGACGTGGAGAATGGCAAGGAGAACAGCGAGGACAGCGGGCAGAGCGAGAGCGAGAACGGCGGTCACAGCAGCGCCAACTACGTCTACCGTCAGGAAGGCTACGAACCCGTCGCCTTTGGGGACAACTTGTACGTCTGCATCCCATGCGGGAAGGGGTTCCCCAGCTCGGAGCAGCTGAACGCCCACGTGGAGAAACACACGGAAGAAGAGCTGTACATCAAGGAGGAAGGGACGTTTGATGACAAAGAAGAAGAGGCCGAGGACCTCTCGAACCCCAACCAGCCCTACGCCTCGGAATCGCGGCCGTTCAAGTGCTCGGTCTGCGAGAAGAGCTACAAAGATCCGGCCACTCTCCGGCAGCACGAGAAGACTCACTGGCTGACGCGGCCCTTCCCGTGCAACATCTGCGGCAAGATGTTCACCCAGCGGGGCACTATGACTCGGCACATGCGCAGCCACTTGGGACTCAAGCCCTTTGCCTGCGAGGAGTGCGGGATGCGCTTCACCCGGCAGTATCGGTTGACCGAGCACATGCGCGTCCACTCAGGGGAAAAGCCCTACGAATGTCAACTCTGCGGCGGGAAATTTACCCAGCAACGAAACCTCATCAGCCACTTGAGAATGCATACCTCTCCTACATGAAGCCAAAGTCTCTCCAAGGAGCTCTGAGCCCCACCCACCCACCCACCTGTCCACCATAAATATCCCTTAGACTTGCTGCTTTAAAACAAACTATACAAAACACGGGACGTTCGTCTCCCCCCCCCTCTTCAGTCATGGAAAGCGTCAACCAAACAAAGCTTTACTTCTTTCTTTCTCTTCCTTGTTTTCCCCTCTTCCCCCCCCCAGTTTTCCCCCTTTCCCCTCTCCCAAGAAAAAAAATCCCCCAGCCCCAATTTAACTTCCAGACTCCTTCCGTTTGTATCAGCTTTTCTCTCAGGGCCTGTCGGGGAGGGGGGGTCAAAAGTGGAGCAAGGAACGCCACTGGAGTTGACGTGGACCTTCAGAGGATCTTCACTGTAGGGAACGGGGAGGGGGGGATGTTCTAGGACCTCCTTCCTGGTTGATGCCAAGTCAAATTGAGGGCCCCATGGGAAGGGAGAAGGGTGTTGTGGGGGGCTAAGGTGGTCTTAGTAATGGAAACTAGGGACTTGCCCTCACTGCCTCGGATTACTTTCTCAGCACTTTGGAATTGCTACGATAGGACTTCCACCACAGTATTATTTTTCTTTCTTCTGGCCAACTCCAGGGATGCCCTTTTGTGGCCAACGGACGGCCTTCTTGGGTTGTTGTTGGGTTTGTTTGTTTTTTTGCTTCTTTAATCCTTTGGGGTTTTGAATGGGGGGGTTTAGTTGGATCTGGTTTAAATGGATGGTCGTCCCTCAAAGCTGCCATGGGAGACGTTCCTTGCCAATGGAAACCAGCCTGTTCTTCCTTGGTTCTTTCCTTGGGGAAGGCGGTGGGTCTCTTCGTGTCTCCTGAAGAGCAGAAGGGACGTTTCCATTGGCTGAAAGAGAAGCAGGTCCTGTGGCCGCCCTTCCATTTTGACGTGGCGCGGTGCTGTCCATCTTCCAACTGTCCCTTCTCCGTCAGGTTCTAAGGGAAGAGCTGGTCCGCCTTAACCTTCACACCCCTAGTCTTGGAACTTCTTCTGGTCCAACTTTCCTTCTCAACCTCTTTTGATCTCTCTAGCCTTATCCATGACTGAATGGGGGGGGGCTAGTGACACCCCCCCCGCAGGAATTTCTTTCAAATGTGCAGGGGGTCATATATCTGTGTTAATTTCCTTCCCCCTTCCCTTCCTTTAGTTTTTGTATGAATATTTTTTTTTTTTGCTTAGAGGTACTTGTTCTATTAAGAGGAAAACATGTTCACGTTGATGTAACTGTCGGAACGAAAAGCTCTGAGGGACCTCGGGCAGGGCAGCGGGAATTGAAGTAGGCTGGAATGGCTACAAGTTCCTTTAGGTACCTTTTCATTTTTTTTATTATTATTATTATTTTTAAAAAAATTTGGGGTGCGTGTGTGTGTGTCTGTCTGCACGCGTGCATGGGTGTGTGTATGCGTGCACTTAGCTTTCTCCTCCTTCACTAAAGAATTGGGTCGAGATGGCAAGACCCACTTCCTTTTTCTACCTCTTGAATTCACAAGAACAATAAGATGGTTAGTGAAATAATTAGACGTGGTGTTTTGCCCTCCCAAACTATCCCTCCAGTGGTAAAGTTTAGTGTACAAAGTAGAAATTAAACTAAGGTTAAGGGACTTTTTTTTTTACCACCTCATTCTTCCATCAGAAAGTCAGTTGAAAAGATAGAAACGCAAAAAGCATGGCCAAAGACGATAGGTTAGACTCTTAAGCTGGAGATCCGGAGAAGATACATGGTGCCACCAAATTGAGGTTTCTGTCCACACACACACACACACACACACAAAAACTTTTTAGAAAAGCTTCTGGGTAGCCTTGTTTATTGAACCTGGATACCGTGGTGGGGAAAACACCCTTTCTCCGTTGCTTGTCCATCATTAGATAGATAGGTGCCAGATAAGACGAGACAACGGCGTAGCTGGTGGTCCCACTAGGATCCAGAGTGCAATAAGAATGTGGAGAACCCAACCAAAGTCTTTCGTTTCGTTTCCTTTTTTTGGTGGTGGTGGGATGGTGGCCTGGGTGGGTGCTTCTTCCACCTTCCACCTTCATGCTTAAGGGCGTGAACGGATCCACGTGTTCAGGTTGGGGCAACCAGGAGAACGGAAAGCCATACACTTGTCAAAAGATCTCCCCACCAAGAGCTGCTATAGGTGTAGGAGATAAGGGACAGGAAACCGCCCGCTGTTTGGTGGCCCTCGACTTTGTGGGCACGACCAGGTATGGAACGTGATGGCTGCACCCCAACCCGTACAGGTGGGACTCTAGTGGTTAAAAAACCCCGACAGTCTCTTGAGCGTCAAGCCTGTCTGAATGGAGTAAGGTTTACATTACCCTTGCCTCTGCTTTAACTTCCTTGCTTGAAACCATTGTTCTGTTTATAATTGTTATGATAATGATGATGATGATTAATATTATTGTTATTACGGTAGGGGGTCACCAAAGCCCTATGTCTTTTTTTCTTAAAAAAAAGGAAAAAACCCTTTATGTCTTTAAGTTTAGACCAAAAAAAAGAAAGTCAGCGTGTTCAAATAAAACAAAGGGAAGTTTGGATTTTTCCATTCCCACCACCACCATTAAACCTTTTCCTCCCCTCTTTATTAGGATAGAGACAAACGCGTATTGAATTAAGGAAGCCTAGATTCCCCATTTCTCCCACTATGCATTCAGATGACCAACCATTTGCCCTTGTCCAGGGAAATTTGTCCTCTTCTTCCCTTCCTAAGGATCTTTACCTCACGTTTCCTTGCGGACTATTTTTCAGTTCCATACGTCCTCCAAGTTTGGGGATTTTTGTGTAGTGCCGCAGCTCGATTTATTATTTTTTTTATTTTTTTTTGTGGGTCACTAATTTGTGTCTCATTTTTGTGGAACATTAATGTGAAAACTGTACTCCCCACCCTCAGCAACCCATCTTCCTGTGAAACCTCATTCTCTCTTTTTTTTCCATTTTTCTAAAATTTGACGCATCATTCCTTGCTTTTTGCAGGCAATGCAACACTCCCACCACCAACAACAAAAAAGCTCCACCAGATCCCCATCAATCCTTTATCCTTAAACTTTATGCACAGAGCACTGAAACACATTTCATATTTCCAGATAATTGTTCAGGATCTCTTCCCCCCCTCCCCCCCCATTCTTGAAGGTGGAGACAGCTGCATCTTGATGGAGTTGTTTCATCTAGTGGTAAAGAAGGGGTTTTGTTAGCAAAAGTGCTTTATGCCAAGACCCCAAAGGTTTAATGAGCTGGGAGGCCCCATGCAATGCCCTAGATGTGTGCAGAATTTCTCAGTTCTGTGACTCAAATGTTGCAGCCACCATCTGGCTTTTGAAAGGAACCTCAATAGATGGTTCACTTCTGGTTAAAACAAAACAAAACCTCAAGTCAGCATTTGTGGAGTAGTAGTTTGATAGTAGAAAGCCTCAATGGGCTGTCTTTTGACCTGATGCTCGGGCATCATAATTTTCAAGAATACAGATCCCCAGACTACACTCCCACTTCTGTTCATCTCCAGACTTTATCTGACTCTTGAGATGCCTTCAAAAGCCACGTCTTGGGCTAGCCAACCGTCTGGTCTAAAGTTGAGAGTTGAGGATGATATTTTGTTCCTACCTCACCATCCTTTCAGAAAAAGGACACTTAAATCACCAACCCCCAACTATCTTTGTTCCCGAAGCATGGCCATTGCTGGCCCATGTCGTTCTTTCTGGAATGGCTCCTCTTCCAGCTGGTACTGTTTTGATCTTTAGGGCAACCGAGCTGAAGAACTTTAGGAAGTATTAGTTATTTAAGCCAGAACTTTGGAGGTCCAACGGAAGTGAGTTATCAACTTCCGCGTGGTACTTCTACTTTGCCATCCAGAAAAGGCCCACTTAGTTAATCCAAAGAGGAGCCCAGGAGCGTGGGACAAGTGCAAAGAGGAAACCATGCCTCTGTTTTTACTGGAAATGTTGAGTTGAGATTCAAGACTTCAGGGGTATTGAGGCTGGGCGGAGGAGATAACTTCAAGTTGACTTAGGACTTCTTTTTGTTGGGTTTCCGATTGAAGTTTTGGAATCTTGGAAGTTTCAGGACCCACGATAATTGGGTCGCCTCTTCTTCCTTTTTTTTTCCTTCTTAAGCTTGCTTTTTTTTTTCTTTCACCCCCCTCTCAGCACTTAAACAATACGACAAAAAGTCTGTGTACAGCGTGAGTATTGTACAAAAATGAAAAAAAAGGAACGCCCCCACCCCGTTTCTTTTTCATTCTTTCACCCCTTTTTGACAAAAGTAGCCGTGTAGAAGTGTTCCATAGATAGAATTTCGATGTCCTTCCCATCCCTTCCCCCCCCCCCGTCCTCCCTCAAGATGGTGACAATAATAATGAAAAAAAAAATCAAATAATTCTCAAAACTTCAGGGAATGTTCAAGGCTCGCTTAAAGGGTCTGGACACTCAAAACTACATTTATACGACATAGTATTGTATCAAAACGTTTTCTGTATTAATGGGGGGAAAAAGCAAAACACTAGTTTCATATTTAAGATTTTAAGAATTCTAGGGTTGGGTGGGGAAGGGAAGTACACGTGGTTTCGGTTTCTCTTTCTCTTTGTTCCTTTTTTAAAAAAAATTATTTTAATTTGCTACTTTTTTTGAGATACAGAAAAGAGCCTCTTGAGGTTGGGTTTTGTTCTGATTTTTTTTTTAAAAAAAAAAGTAAGATTACAGAGGCCCGACAGCTTAACACTCTATGCTTTAATCAATTTAGATCCAGAATGTTTTCGGAGTTCCCAGAGTGGATTATAAATAATAATAATAACTTAGAAAAAGTTGTATTCAAAGATAGCTCCTATCCAAATTCACACGAAAATACCCCCCCCTATTTTTTAAACCAAAGCACATTTAAATGACTATGGAACCTCACTTGGCTCGGAAAAAAAAATTAATATATTTATCTCATTGTTTACATAAACTTTTACAGTTACAGACCTCAGCAGATCTAAGGGCCAGTCAAAATTAATGATTGCTTTTTCCGTTGGTTTATCTGACAAAAGAGTCACAGGTACGGTGTGTAGGATGATTGGTTTGTGCCATTTTTTTGTAAAGGAAGAAAAAAAAACCACAAACAAACCACCAGTTCAATTAGAACTAATTTGTACTCCAGGGTTGTTAAGGTGGTTTAGGAATAGGAAGAGGAGCCCTTAAGATCTTCAGAAGAACTTTGCGTTCCATCAGCCTTGCCAGCATGACCAGTGGCCAGTAGAATCACAGTTGGGACGGTAGTCCTTCCATCAAATGATGTTCTTCGAAACCATAGGACCACAAATCGGGTGAGAACGAACTACCATTTGTTTTAAAAAAAAGAAAAGAAAAGAAAGCAATTTATCACAAAAAGCCGTGACAACTTTCCATAGCAAATTGCATATGGTGCTGGACCCCTCCCCCAAGAAGTTCTCCAATCAGAGGGATGGAGACAATGGCATGTTTCCTCCAGGTGTCCTCTGCGAAATTGTCCACGCGTGGTAGAGAAGACCAAGAGGACGTCTCTCTCGGGAGAAGAAACGAGCGTTTAATGTCAGGTGTATTAGGGTGCTGGCTATCTGTCAACGTTCTTGAAGAATTGTCCCAAAGTATGTGTTTAACCCAGTTTTACCTCCCACTAAAAAGAGGCGGAGAAATTTGACGATGACCTTAAAATGGTCCAGTCGATAGCTTTGATCTTGGGCATGAGTCTCAAGAAGCCCTGAGGTTGCTTCTCCGGTGCTCAAGGACATCCTCTGGTGATGTCCCACAGGTGTAACTTTGCTAAGTAAGTGGAGATCAAGGCTTAAGAGGAAGCCTTGAGTTCCAGGTGACCTCTGACCTTCCAATTTTTTTGCTGTATTTACAGCACACTTAACATTTGGCAACATCTGGAAGATACGGTGATGTTTCCTAGCTCCTCCAGTATTAGGCGTCCTCTCTAGCTTCTGGATTGGTGCTTCTAGCCCAAAATGTTTTTTTCAAGTTAGATGACAGTTGTGTTTTTGCGGGGGAGATGCTAGCGAATTTGAGAGAGACCCTCCTCAATCTGGTTTGCAATCTGGTGGACTTCGAGGAGAGGGAAAATGTTTTCAGTCTGCGCTAGCTAGGGACGTATCTGATCAAAGAACTGTAAGAGTCTTTTTCTTATCAGTTCCCCCCCCCCTTTTTTTTAATGTGTACTTTTCCTGCTCCAGTGAGTTGGCCAGATTGTAAACTAGAGTGAGTGGATCTTAGCCCGAATGTTCAGAAATGCACCTTCAGTCTTATTTTCTGTAAAGAAAAAATAATAATAATTCTCTAATGAGACATCTTTTGAATTATTATTATTATTATTTTTGCATCATGCAAGTTTTAAGAAAAATCAAACTTATCCATTCTTCACGGAGTGCTTTTTTTCCCCTTCTTCTTCCCCCACGTCCTTTATAAAAGCAAAAGCGAACGCATAAAAATAGTCTGAAATCTTTAGGGTGCAAAAAAGGTAGGGAAGAGGCTGATGGAAAACAAACTTATTAATTTTGCCTGGTCTTGAATATCTAACAAAGATGGTGCAAACACTATTTGACAGTGTTGTTTGTTTTTGTATCAATATGTATGTGCTTTATTGAATGTATTTATTTCTCAAGATTCTGTATGCACAGTTTTGCAAGGAGAAAAAAAATAATAAATAAACCTCAGCATTTGCAAAAAGACAAACGACGCATCAGCAGGGTCTTCGCTACAGGATTTCAAAAAAAAAAAAGTTTAAAAAAAGTTTTAAAACTTTAAAAAAAAAAAACCTCAGAGACTCTCTGGGCATAGCCATAAACCATAAACCTGTGAAGACAATACAAACCATGGACTTTTGTAGCTCTTTATTATTATTATTATTTTTTCCATAAAAGACAAAATATTGTTTTCGCTGTATTTAAATGTTTCCAGTTATAGCAACGTCACTCTTATACAATTTCCTTCCTTGTTATTTTTTTTTTAAAAAAAAATTCTCTCATTTGTTTGTATGTGTGAGGGTGTGTACGTGCATGAGTAAACAAATGTTTAAAGCGCTTTTTTTTTTTTGAGCGGTGCAGGTCAAGTCTAGGTTAACAGTATTTTTTTATAAAAAAAAATCTGCCATGTCACTTCTGTTCTAAAAATTTAAAAAAAAAAGAGGAACTTCAGCTCCTAAGAGGAAACATTTGGGGCCTTTGCTGCAGAAAGCAAAATCGGTGATCTTGAGAGAATGTATCGTCGTTAATGTTATTATTATTATTATTATTATTATTATTATTTCCCCATGCCGTTCAGACCAATCTAGAGAGCAGTTTGGAGAATAGAGCCCTACACAGTTCTAGGAAAATCTTTTCGGAGGTTGGCAAATATTTCCTCCACGATGCCTAACGGAGAACGTTTCTCCTCTTCTTTTTGGTCATCGGTGACCTTCTGATGTTTACAGTGCAAGCAATAATAAGCAGTTTGGGGAAATGGTTTTGTCTTAAGGGGGCTTGTAAGGGATGGGCACGGGACACCGAAAAAGTGTTACCCACCTGGCTTGCAAGAACCAAGGAGAACGGTGACATCCAGCTGTCATTTGTGCCCTTCCACATGCTCAACCATCAACTGGTCCCAATGCAGATCTCCAAGCTCTTGAGAAATTTCCACCCCCTGGGGACATTTTGATACCAGTTTTGGAGAATTCTGGAAATTGTCATTGCAACTCAAAAGCTGAAAGTCCCGGGAGATTGGGAGCTACTAATAAAACATCTCTCCTTCTGGTGCCTTTTCATCCTGCTAAGCTGGAGTTGAGGTGGACCATTTCTTAGCCGGACTAAATTAACACATTTCAGGTGTGCATTGATGGGAGTGTGTGTGCCTCCTCGTTCTCTCAACTCCCAAAAGAGCAAATTGGGAGCAAGAACGGGGGGGGGGGGGAAAGGGCCGGGGGGGCAATTTTTATCCTTGTCTCTTGGTGGTTTGAAATCCTGCCACCCTCTGCGCCGAGTTCTGAACGCAGATGATTTGGTGAAGGAAAAACAAGTCAATTGAAAGACTGAAGTGTCTCTTAGCGCTCTCTCCTTAAGTTTACACGTTTATTAAAATCTTCATTTCAAGACGCACACAGTATGAAGAGGAAGGACTGCAGCAGAAGTTTCCTTCGGTTTTTCATTTTGGGGGGGGGCAATTTCCCATTCATGCACTACATTAACTCATTGCAAAGTCCTAAGACACAGCTATTGTGCAGCCCCCCTGGCCAATTTTTTTTAGGAAGACCTTTTTTTAAAAAAAAATGAAAATAGGCTGCTTTATCTCACTTTCTTCCCCCCTATCTGGAAAATGTCCAAGACCATTCCTTCTCGGAACACAAGAGGCATCTTGGGTGAGATCTGTGTGCAATTCTAAGCTTGGGCTCTTTGCAAATCCCTTTTTCTACCTCACTTATATCTCTAAAAGAATATCAAAAAGGAGAAAGATCCTCCTTTTGGCAAATAGTTCCATTTTTTTTACTAGCGTTTCCCATTCCAACTTCTTTCCGTCTTCTACACAGTGTTGCACATGTGGCATTGACATAATTGGCAGCTGGAAGTTATTCCCACCAGGAACAGATAAGATGGATCCAAGATTTTCTTTCTTTGTTTTCTGTTGTTGTTTTTTATTTGATTCCTGCTGGGCAAAATTAATGCAAACATCCATTCCTAGGTTTTGCTTTTAACAGCCACTTCTGTCTATGGCATGGATGTTGCTCTTTGAACCTCATGGACTTGACGGTGAGTCAATTTCACTCACGGCGAGTCAATTTCACCAATCTGGTTTGGGCTGACAATTGGAAGAGAAAAAATTGCCAGTGTCGAGTAGGTGGCTTTGCTGAATTGTCAAGGTCGACTGGAGAAATGGGAATCTGTGGTTCCCCTGCCTCTTTCTTGAGCCTTAATTTCTCTCGCTCGCTCGCTCGCTTTCTGACTGAATCCCCAAATGTTTTTTTGCAAATGTAACTGACGTTCCTATCAAACCGTTCTTGTTTCCTTCAAAAGCTTGAATTCAGGTTAAAGAGTTGCAGACGGCTGTGACTGCAACTCGCGTGTCATATGGGGGGAAAATAAATAATAATAAAAATGCAGAAATTATAATATGATCTCAGCATTCAGTAATTTGCAGTCTTAATGTACAGTGATGAAAAACTGTTATTTTATGAACTTTTCATTAAAAGGTTGATTGAAAAGTAGGATTTGTGGGCTGGCGTTTCTGGGTTTGCTCTTTCTTCATGCACATACAACTACCAGGTGAGTAAGTTTTAAGATTCCTATTTGCATCTCTGTTTTAGAAAAAGGAAAGTTTTGTATTTTGATACTTCAATACAAATGTCTTTGTGCCTCTTGATAGTAATATTTTGGCAGGGTTTCTGCAATCGAACCATACATAAAAAATAAAGGATAAGTGACTTAGAGAGGAAATTGCCTTTAAATTATATGACATGCTATTATTGCACTAGGTTTGAGGCGATTTTCTGGCTGCGATTTTGAAGTTTAGCAGTTTTGCTAAATTTTGAAGTTTCTGCAGAAACGCTTAGTGTGCAGCATTTAAAGCAATAGGATCACATTTTGGCCATCAGTCCCCTGCTTGGTTCAGGAATCAGAATTAAAACATCACCAAGGACTGTTTTTCCAAAGCCTGCTTGAAGTCAGTCCCACGAGGTAGACCAGAGCAAAAAATCGATCCCACAAGAAAGCCAAAATTTTATTTAAATTGGCTGTCCTCAACTTAAAAACATGGGTTTAGTGAGCGTACAACTTAATCGTTGGTTTAGCAACTGAAAACTTGGCTTATGACCGGTCCTCGCACTTACAACCGTTGCAGCAATCCCACAGTCGTGACAAAAGTCAGGCACTTGGCAACCGGTGTGTAGAGGTGATTGTCAACTTAAAGAATTTGCTTATTGAGTGTTCAAAGCTAACAACAGCACTGAAAAAAGTGATTTATTCATGTTTTTTCAGAGTTAGGACTTTTGCGGCGTCCCCATGTTCATGCGATCAAAATTCAGATGCTTGGGAACTGGTTCCTAATTATGACCAAGGTCACGTGATCCCCTTTTGCGACCTTCTGAGAAGCAAAAGTCCATGGAGAAGACAGGTTGGCTGAATAACCGGGTTACCAACTTATCAACGGCACCAATTGACTTAACAACCTTGGCAGGACAGGTCGTAATTTAGGGCTCGACGATGGTCATAAGCCGAGGACTAGCTGTATTTGTGATGGTTGCACTGTCCCACGATCACGTGATTCCCCATTTGCAACCTGACTGACCCAACCGGTTTCTGACAAAGCCAAGTCAATGGGGGAAGCCAGATTTTCTTAAGGACCTTGCGACTCCTTTAACGGCTGCAGCGAGTTGCGTAAGCTCGGCCCAAACGGTCAAAACTGAGGGTGAGTCGCTTACCCACCTTTGCTTAGCAGTAGAAATCCTGGCCTTGGCTGCGGTTGAAGGTAGAGGTCTATGTGTGTAGTGACAATCTTGCAAGTTTGACTAGTCTTGGCCTTCTCCCCTTCGTACACGCTGGTGAATCGGGGGCTTCTGAATGCTGTCGTGTTTCTCTGGATTTAAAAAAAAAAAAAGTTTTTTCCGGTCCCTTGGTCACGCTCGTAGACATCATTGTCCTTACTCTGCACTTGAGCATATCCAGGAAACAAGCTCACCCCACAAGCCTCGGGGAAATTGAAAGATTCAGGCAGCTCAAATGAGTAGAAAGATTTATTGCAAGCTTAAGCTTCTGGCAAGAACCTGACCATTCAACAGTCAAGGGAAATGAGCGGGAGATAAGAAAGGCATTCAAGGTGGGCTGGATTTAGATCCCTTGTGGGCGCGCAGGCACTCGTGACTGATGACACCTTTGACCACCCCTCCCTCGGGCTCGGCCTGGTCATCTCCTACATCACCCTCCTCCTGGATCATTGGCTCTTCAGCCCCGTTGTTACTAAGCAGACTATTTAACCCCCCTTCCCTCCAAACAATATACTACAGGTAGTCCTGGACTTACAACAGCATGTTTAATGACCGTCTGAAGTTTCCACAGCCCTGAAAAAAGACCGTTTTTCACACTTACAACCACGGTGGCCTCCACATGGCCGGGTGATCAAAATTGGGGTGCTTGGCAACTGGTTTGTAATTAGGACGCTTGCTTTTTCCCCTGATAAGCAAGGCCAATGGGGGAGCCAGCTTCGCTTAACGACGGTGTTACTAACGTGACAACTGCGGCGGTTCACTTAGAAAGGTCGTCAAATGGGGCAGAACTCTGCAAGTGTCTCACTTAGTGACATAAATTGTCATAAATCGAGGGCTGCTTGTAATGTTGGCTTTCGGTATTATTATTATTATTATTATTATTATTATTATTATTATTATTATTATTATTATTATTATTATTATTATTCCCCCTCTCTCCTTCAGCTTCCAGGCCAGCTGCAGGATAATAGTTTTGTATGTGGTGCCCTGTAACCTACTTCCTTTAAATTCCTAAACTCTTCTCTTTTTTTTTCTTCCTTCCGGAGATATTCTCAAGGGTGGCGTATATTTTAAAATGCCTGATGCTTGGACCTCTGCACGTTGGTTGGCTTGCCTGACGAGTTGCAAAGTCAGCAGGCCTGCTTAGAAAATCCACTTCATCTATCCTTGGGAGATGCTTTTGCCCAACAAGATTAAAGAGAGAGAGAGAGAGAGAGAGAAGGATCTGGTAGATGTTTGATAGCTACGTTCTGTCACAGGACTTGGGATATGCTAGTGGTTTTTTTTTGTTAGCGAAAGCTAAAGGCCAGCTGATTCTTGTAGTATTATGAAATATTCCGTTGTTAAAATGCAGCTGTCGATAACGGCTGCCGCTTCAGGTTCACTCCGTTCCGGCTGCTGGGGATCCTGTGCTTAAAAAGAAATGCAGAGAAAAGGATTTAGAGCAGGCGTGAATGAGACCCTTGGATTCCTTGAACTGTTGAAATGGATCAACCGACGTTTGATTTCGTCTTCGAGATCCGGGCCAAGTTGCCATGCCTGTGTTTGTCAAGCTGGGCATTTACAGAATACAGAACGACAAAAGAGTTGGAAGGGACCTGGGAGGTCTTCTAGTCCAACCCCATGCTCAAGCAGGAGACCCTATTCCACTCGGGACAAATGGCTGCGTAGTCTCTTCTTAAAAGCCTCCAGCGATGGAGCATCCGCAACTTCTGGAGATGAGCTATTCAACTGATTAATTGTTCTCGCTGTCAGGAAAGTTCTTCTTCGTTCTAAGTTGCTTCCCTCCTTGGTTAGTTTCCATCCCTTGCTTCTCGTCCTGCCTTCGGGCGCTTTGGAGAATAGCTTGACTCCCTCTTCTTTGGGGCAGCCCCTGAGATATTGGAAGGCTGCTATCATGTCCCCCCTCGTCCTTCTCTTCATTGGACTAGTCACTAAAGTAAAGGTAAAGGTTCCCCCGCACATGCGTGCTAGTTGTTTCCGACTCTAGGGGCCGGTGCTCATCTCCGTTTCAAAGCCGAAGAGCCAGCGCTTGTCCGAGGACGTCTCCCTGGTCATGTGGCCGGCATGACTAGATGCCAAAGGTGCACTGAACACCGTTACCTTCCCACCATAGTGGTCCCTATTTTTCTACTTGCATTTTTACGTGCTTTTGAACTGCTAGGTTGGCAGAAGCTGGGACGAGTAACAGGTGCTCACTCTGTTACGCGGCACTCGGGATTCGACCCGCCAAACTGCCGACCTTCTGATCGACAAGCTCAGCGTCCTAACCCACTGAGCCACCGCGTCCCTCGGACTAGTCACTAGACAGACCCAATTCCTACAACCCTTCCATCATATGCTTTAGCCTCCAGTCGCCTAATCGCCAGGAGACTGGGAATTCTAGTTCCCCCTTAGGCACAAAATCCGGCTGTGTGACTTTGGGCCAGTCACCAGAAAAATCAGGCATTCTAGTCCTGCCTGAGCTATGAAAGCCAGCCGGGTAACTTTGGGGCCAGTCCTTCACTTTTTCAGCCCAACCCACCTCACAAGGTTGTTGTAGGGGGGGAAAAGGAGGAGGAAAGAGCGTTAGGTATGTTGCCCGCCCTGAATTACTGTATATCCCAAAATAATAATAGGCAGGATAAAAAAAATAACTATAATAAATAAGGGCTGGGTTGTTTTGTCTGTGGAGATTCTCAAGTCATCCAGGTCATGGTTGTCACAAAGGTGGGTTTTTTTTTCCGGGAAGCAACTGGACTTCCTTGTTTTTTTTCTTTGAAGACGTTTCACTTCTCCTCCAAGAAGCTTCTTCAGCTCTGACTTGGATGGTGGGGATGGTGGGAAGGCTCCACACCCATTTGCACCACTCAGTTGAACCTGAGGACACAGGTAAAGCTCCAACTCTCTAAAAGGATGCAAAGGACCAGCTCTCTGCAAGGAGTATAAATCCTTCCACTCCCCACCATCCAGCCAGAGCTGAGGAAGCTTCCTGGAGGAGAAGCGAAACGACTTCAAAGAAAAAAAAAAGCAGTTGCCTCCTGAAAAAAAAAATCACCTTTGGGCTGGGCTATTTTCATTTTAGGTAAGGGACGCGGTGGCTCAGTGGGTTAGGACGCTGAGCTTGTCGATCAGAAGGTCGGCAGTTTGGCGGGTCGAATCCCGAGTGCCGCGCAGCAGAGTGAGCGCCTGTTACTCGTCCCAGCTTCTGCCAACCTAGCAGTTCGAAAGCACGTAAAAATGCAAGTAGAAAAATAGGGACTGCTCCGGTGGGAAGGTAACAGCGTTCTGTGCGCCTTTGGCGTCTAGTCATGCCGGCCACAGGACCACGGAGACGTCCTCGGACAAGCGCTGGCTCTTCGGCTTTGAAACGGAGATGAGCACCGGCCCCTAGAGTCGGAAACGACTAGCACGCACGCATGTGCGGGGGAACCTTTACCTTTACTATATTTTCATTTTAAGGCGTGCCGTTTCCCAACACCTGCAACAGAAGCCCTCACTTTTAGAAAAGGCGCCTACAGCCTCCCTCCCTCGTGCCGAGCGATCTGCTCTCTCATTATCCACTTATTAAAAGCAATTCCCTTCCTCGCCACCCTCCCTTTCATTTTTGCCACGTCAGCATTTTTTGCAAAGAGCCAGCATCTGTCCTGGCCCCCTGCTTGCTGCTGCTAGCTTCTAGATCAGGATGCTTGCTGGCTTTGAAATATGGCCCGTTAAAATCTGCCTCTTCCCCAGAACGCCTTTTAAACCTCGGTTTCTTTAAATCGAGGTCCGGTTCACCCGCGCCACCCTGTTCTCCTTTCTCTTCGCTGGTTTTCTGGCCCGCTTTTCACTGGCCCTCGTCGGTTGCCTCCAAATATTAGATGAATCTTTCCCAAGGTTCCTGCTCTGGGCCTTTGCTGGTATTTTGACTCAGCCTTCCATCCTTCCGAGGTAGGTAAAATGAGGACCCAGATTGTTGGGGGCAATTAAGCTGACTTTGTAATAATGCCGCTTGCGGGGGTGTGTGAAAGCCCTAATAAGCAGGCATATACATAGAATGAAGGCTACTGCTAAGCTTGTAAGCCGCCCTGAGTCTTCGGAGAAGGGCGGGATATAAATGGAATTTTAAAAAAAAAATTCCGACGAAAAGCTTCCCAGAGCCGTTTCCAATGGTTGCTTTCTTAACCATCGACTTTGGGTACATTTCCTTGACTTCTTAGAAGCGCTATGAGATCACGCTTGGCTCTCGGTCTTCCTCTGCCCTTAAGTTGCTTGGAAGGGGCTCCGTTTGGGGAATTAGGGTTACAGATGGAAGCTTATCAGCCCTCAAGTGGAAAGCTCTGGCAAGGAGAAAGAACCATACGTGGCCCAGATGCAGCTTGGAACGAAGTCTTAAGTTGACTTGGATACTCTCGGAACGGAGCGAAACAAGATGCGTCCTGCTGGATCGAGCTACGGTGGATCAAACTCAGCTCCGGCGGCCAGCCAGATGTTCCTGGAGCTCACAAACGGCCCCAAAGGGCAGTAAACTGGGCAAACCATTTGACCAAGATGGTATAAGGCAGGGGTCCTCAAACTTGGCCACTTTGAGACTTGTGGACCTCAACTCCCAGAAGTTGACTATTAAGGGCGTAACTTGAGGACTACCTGTGCATACCTGGCCGTACCAAATCCTGAAGGCATTCTTGTGGTAAACCCAACGGGTTTAAAAAGCAGAGCTGTGCAAGGCATCCAATTGTACTCCAGCAATGGGACACGCAAACAGCCAACACAGCATCTGTCGGGAACTCTTGAACCCTGCAGAATTTTGGCAAGGAAAGCAACTATTGTAAAGCTTTTTTTTCTTTTCTGGAGGGAAATCTAAACAATTAAAAACAGGTCCTCAGGTTCTTTCTTTATCAAAAATGTGTTAGACCTTGGCCGTAGTCTCGAGAATAGCATGGCTTATATTTTAATACTGTTTTATTCAGCTGATAGAAGGTTATTTAATAACTGCTTCGTTTTACCAGCGGGAGTTTCATTTAGAAGGCAAGTTAAAAATTTAGATTTTTGTGGAATGGTTCCAGTGTTGCATTTTCTATTTTTTTTTTAACCTAGTTGAAATAAACCGGCTCAAACCTTGACGGTTTAATGGGGGAAACACGCCATGACTATATATTGCATGGGCCTTGACTTAAGACTAAAATTGAGGTCAGAATTTCCATTGCTAAGCCAGGCCATTTTTAAGTGAGTTGCGCCCCGTTTCATGACCTTTTTGTCACCGTTGTTAAGTGAATCATGAGGTCACGGAACAAATCTGGATCCCCCCATTGACTCTGCTTAGGAGGGTGCTGACTTTTCGATCCCTCCTTATCCAGGTTTCCTGTTAAATACAAGGCAAAATCCCATGTGGGGGGCAAATCCACTTAGATCAGAGGTCCCCAACCTTTGGGGCACCAGGAACCGGTAACGTGGAGAGAAGTTTTTCCACGGACCGGAGGGTGCGTGGTTTTGTCTGCTGCCTGCATCCCACGGATGGGGCTTTGCTTGTTTGTGCAGACCGGTTGCTAGCATGCCGCGGCCCGGTACCGGTCCACGGAGCAGGGGTTGGGGACCCCTGACTTACAGTTAAGGTTAAGTCCCCATGAATTCAGAGAGCAAAACGGACATTGCCAATGGATTCCTGTTGGTATGCTTAGAAGATTTGCTGACTTTTCAAGCCCTCCTTATCTGCCTTTTATAGAAAGAGAAGGAAAAAAACCTTTCGTGGTAACATACATGGGAAAATCCCATTGGGGCGCAAATCTGGTTAGGGTTTACATGAATTGGGAGAGGGAAGATTCCTCGGTGTGCTTAGGATTGCTCTGGCTTTTCCAGCCTACCTTATCTAACGTTTCCGGGTAAAAGACACGGGGAAATCTCATTGTGGGGCAAATCCACTTAGGATGACTACGGTTTCCCCATGAATTGGAGAATGAAATAGGCATTGTCAATTGAAAAAATTGCTTAGGAGGGCTCTGACATTTTGTGACTGCCTTTATTTACTCTCTCTCTCTCTCTCTCTCTCTCTCTCTCTCTCTCTCTCTCTCTCTCTCTCTCTCTCTCTCTCTCTCTCTCTCTCAACAGCTGTAAAGAAGAGAAAAGAAAGAGGGAGGGAAGAAGTGAAAGGAGGAAGGACCCCATCTCTCTATCTCTTCTCCACTCCTCCTTCTCCTTCTCCTTCTCCTCTCCTCCTCTTCTCTTCTCTTCTCTTCTCTTCTCTTCTCTTCTCTTCTCTTCTCTTCTCTTCTCTTCTCTTCTCTTCTCTTCTCTTCTCCTCTCCTCTTCCCTTCTCCTTCTCCTTCTCCTTCTCCTCCTTCTCCTTCTCCTCTCCTCCTCTTCTCTTCTCCTTCTCCTCTCCTCTCCTCTCCTCTCCTCTCCTCTCCTCTCCTCTCCTCTCCTCTCCTCTCCTCTCCTCTCCTCTCCTCTCCTCTCCTCTTCTCTTCTCTTCTCTTCTCTTCTCTTCTCTTCTCTTCTCTTCTCTTCCCTTCTCCTTCTCCTTCTCCTCCTCTTCTCTTCTCTTCTCTTCTCTTCTCTTCTCTTCCCTTCTCCTTCTCCTTCTCCTCTTCTCTTCTCTTCTCTTCTCTTCTCTTCTCTTCTCTTCTCCTTCTCCTTCTCCTTCTCCTTCTCCTTCTCCTTCTCCTCTCCTTCTCTTCTCTTCTCTTCTCTTCTCTTCTCTTCTCTTCTCTTCTCTTCTCTTCTCTACAGCTGTTTTCCATCTTGGTGTAGGAAGCATGTTTAACAAAAGAAGAAGGGGGGGGAACTTCCTTTCCATCGTGTTCCTCCTGAGGTTTATTTTATGAGAAAAAAAAATAATCCCATCCCCAGGTCACTGATGTTTCGGGCGGGGGTGGGTGGAATTTTGGCAGAGAACAGGCTCAACCAGGAGGACGTAATTCTGGAATTCTGGAATCCCTTTGTATTCTGTGTGGAGGCAATGGCCAATCTTGGCTGATGCTTGCAGAAGCCAAGATGAGCCTGGGGCAGACTCTGCAGCGGAGGGCTTGCAACGGCACACTCCCCCCCCACCCCGTCTTTTTCCCCCTCCTCTCCTCTCCTTCCTTCCTCCCAGCCCCCACCCCATATTCGGGTGCTTAAGAGGAAATACTTGGCGAGTTTCTCCTTCTCCCCGCTGCTTCTCTTCGAAACCAGCCGCAAGCAAAAGCAGAGGTGTGTTTTTCTAATCCCCTTTTTCCAGCCTCCCAACACACACACACATACACACACACCGTGCATCCCCCCAATCATGTGGAAAGAAAATTCAGGAAGACAGCTGTAATAATATCAGAGCCTGGCGTTTCTTGCAAGGGTAATATTTGGCCGAGGCCTTCTGTAAGCCGATCGGGCTTTGCAGTGCCTTAGGGATGGTTTGCACCCAACAAAGCTCCCCGCCTGTAGAAAGCTAGCTCGTCAAGGCTTGAAGGAGATTCCTCTCTCTCTCCCCCCCCCCCGCCCCCAGAATAGAGGGTGGGGAAAAAGAGTTACATCTGAATTAAAATTAAAATTAAATCCGTGGTATTCTCTTGAAGCGCCTCATCTGTTAAGGATTTAGGTTCTCCTTCTGGTCAATTAAGCCCTTGGCCCTTCAACGCTGCAGCCCTTGAGCTGAGAAAATTTGCTAAGCTCTGCTTTCCAAGGTCAGTGAATCATACCCCAACTTCCCCAGCTGGATGCTCTGATGGGCTGGGATTATTTTAAAAAGGAAAAAACAACCCAATTTGTGCCCAAATTCTCGGGAAATGACAGTCCTCCTTCTTAGGAAGAAGATTGTCTTACTCATAGCTGGTGGGTTTGTTTGGTGTTTTTTTTTTAAAATTGTGGCCAACTTTCCTTGCCAGCACAAATGATGCCAACCCTCCGGTCTTTTGAGATCTGCTGGTCTACAACTCCTATCGGTGGGTGGGGTGTTTTTTTTGGAGGGTGGGGGGAGAAAGGTGGGGAGATGCAGTCCCAAACTGGTCTGGCCAGGAGGATGAGCTCAGTTATCCCCTTTTTTAAAGCCCCCCCCCTCCCTCAGGGTGAAATGTTCAACAAAGACCCAAATTGCTGTATACTGAGTCACCGTCTGGATGAGAATCAGCATTATGTCTTCAAATGACATAATTTCTGAAGGTGGAACACCCTTTCTTAGGGAGTGTGGTGGGGGGAGGACGGGAGTTTATGAGAAAAAAAATCTTTGGGATAGGCAGTAACCCTCCCTTCAAATCTGGCTCGTTTTTTTTTTACATTTCAGGGGAAGTGGTAAAGCCACATTTTCTTTTGGAGTAAGAAGAGATGCGGTGTTGCAATCAGCTTCCCTCTGTCAATTTGCCAATCTTATTTTCCACCCTACAATGGGCCACCGTAACCCTCTAACTCCAGGCTCTGCAGCTCTTTCGTCTTTCATCTCTCTGGGTGAAAAGTTCTAGGTAGACAGACAGACAGACAGACACAGAGATATAAATAAATATGGATGGACAGAGAGATACAAACCGAGACAGACAGATATGGATAGACAGACAAATGCAAACTAGATTGACAGAACAAACAGATTAGGTGGGGTGGATGGATGGATGGATGGAGATAGAGAAAGAGAGACTGATGGAGACAGAGATAGATAGATAGATAGATAGATAGATAGATAGATAGATAGATAGATAGATACCAGTAGATACAACAGATAGACAATATAGAAAATGGATGGATGGAGAGATAGATTATAGATATAGATAGATAGAAAGATGGATGGATGTAGATACAGCAGATAGATATGATAGAAGATGGATGGATGAACAGTTTAAGTATAGAGACATAGATAGATAGATAGACAGACAGACAGACAGACAGACGGTTGTAAAGGGGCTGGCTTCCCCGTGGCCTTTGCTCATCGGCAGGTCGCCAAAGGGGATCACGCGACCCTGGGGCGCCGCAACAGTCATAAATACATGCCAGTTGCCAAGCCTCTGAATTTTGATCACCTGACCAAGGAGAGCTGCCATGGTTGTAAGTGTGAAAAACAAGTCGCTTCTTTAGTGCTGAACTGCAGGAACTGTTGCAATTTGAGGACCACCTATTCCTCTGCACTGTCCCTCAGAGAGTGAATGTTGTTCATGGGTCCCCCGGGTCTCACAGGTAGAGCTGGTTTTATTCCTGTTTCGAGCCACACCTGGCCCATCTCTTGTTTGCCAAGCTTTCACCCCGGGGTGAATTTTTGCAGGTAAGCTGTCAGGTTCACTGCTTTTCCTTCCCCTCCTCACTCATCCTGCTCTCTCACCCAGCCCTTTCTTAAGTGGTTTTTCTGGTCCGATTGCTCCTCACAAGAAGCTCTTTAGGTCCTGGGGACTGGAAATCGGAAAAGAGATCAGGCTGAAAACTGAGCCAAAGCAGGTTTGCCAGGCAGGTAGCAATCGGTACTGGCCACAATTTGAGTACAGAATCTCCTATATATATATATATATATATATATATATATATATATATATATATATATATATATATATATATATATATATATATATATATATATATATATATATATATATATATATATATATATATATATATATATATATATATATATATATATATATATATATATATATATATATATATATATATATATATATATATATATATATATATATATATATATATATATATATATATATATATATATATATATATATGTTTAAGTATTTGTCAAGGCTTTTTGAATGGACCTTGCTAATTAACTCTTTCATTCCTGTTTTGGCCCGGCTCAGGGCTTATCCACAGGAACTAGTCAACTTATGACAGCTCATTATTTGTGCAAATTATTCAAATTGCTAATAAAGAATTTGGGAGGCTAAGATGATCATTTCGAACTCATTTATGTTCTCATCAGTTAGTCATGTTTATAGAGTTAATTAGCAAGGTCCATTCAAAAAGCCTTGACAAATACTTAAACATACATTTGCCTTGCCTTCCAGCTAATATAAGAGAGACAGAACCTGTGGCTCAGGAGGTTAAAAACACTGCCTGATATACAATCAGCCCGGGTTCGAATCTCAGATAAAGGGTATGACTAACTGATGAGAACATAAATGAGTTCGAAATGATCATCTTAGCCTCCCAAATTCTTTATTAGCAATTTGAATAATTTGCACATATATATACATATATATATATATATATATATATATATATATATATATATATATATATATATATATATATATATATATATATATATATATATATATATATATATATATATATATATATATATATATATATATATATATATATATATATATATATATATATATATATATATATATATATATATATATATATATATATATATATATATATATATATATATATATATATATATATATATATATATATATATATGTATATGTAGGGACGCGGTGGCTCAGTGGGTTAGGACGCTGAGCTTGTCGATCAGAAGGTCGGCAGTTTGGCGGGTCGAATCCCGAGTGCCGCGTAACAGAGTGAGCGCCTGTTACTCGTCCCAGCTTCTGCCCACCTAGCAGTTCGAAAGCACGTAAAAATGCAAGTAGAAAAATAGGGACCACTACGGTGGGAAGGTAACAGCGTTCCGTGCGCCTTTGGCGTCTAGTCATGCCGGCCACATGACCACGGAGACGTCCTCGGACAAACGCTGGCTCTTCGGCTTTGAAACGGAGATGAGCACCGGCCCCTAGAGTCGGAAACGACTAGCACGCATGTGCGGGGGAACCTTTACCTTTACCTTTATATGTATATGTATATGTATATGTATATGTATATGTATATGTATATGTATATGTATATGTATATGTATATTATATGTATATTATATGTATATGTATATGTATATGTATATGTATATGTATATATGTATATATGTATATATCTGTATCTATATCTATATTATATCTATATCTGTATATCTATATCTGTCAACACTGCTAACACCATAACACTGTCTGTCTGTCTGTCTGTCTGTCTGTCTGTCTGTCTATCTATCTATCTATCTATCTCTATCTCTATCTCTCCATCCATCCATCTCTATCTCTATATATCAACAATAATTCATCACCAGACACGGGACAAATCTTATTTCCTGTTTCAGCCTAGCCCAAGGCCATCTACAGGCAGTAGCCACAGCAGTGGCAGCTCATATTTGTGTAAATTTTTTGGCTTGCTAACAAAGAATAAAGGGAGACTGATATGATCATTTCAAACTTTGTTCTCATCAGTCAGCCATATATATATATAATTTTATAGGATTGGGGTTAGGGTTAGGATTTTTTAAAATAACATTCTTATTAAACAGCATGTTGTCTGGGTCCATGTATTTGAAAAACAATGAATAATAATTTCTTATCATAAACAATATGTTCGTTAATCGCTCAATAGTCTTCTTACTCAATAGTCTTCTTACTTCAGTGTTACATAGTACATATCACGTTCCTTGCTCTCTAACTTGTTTCTCTAGCCATTGATAACAATTATCCGATGTTCTAAAATGCACTGAGTCTTCTTTCTCTTATCTTTTATGTCAATCTGTCCATTTCTGCACAGTCTAAAATGTTCTTAATTAGTTCCTCTTCCATTGGTAGGTTTTCATTTTCCCAATATTGGGCAAAGACAATACTTGCTGCAGTTAATACGTGTAAAATTAAGTATATACAATCTTTCTCACGGTTTGCTCCTATTATTCCTAACAGAAACAATTCTGCCTTAAAATCTATATAACACACTAATAATATTAATAGAGTCTCTCAGGGGTTGTCCGCTAAATGTCTGTAAAATCCAGCTTGGCAGATAGTCCTCGACGTACAACAGTTCGTTTAAAGGCCGTTCAAAGCTACAACGGCACTGAAAAAAAGCGACTTTATGTCCAGCTTTCCCACTTAACGACCGCCATACCAGGATCAAAACTCAGCCGCTTTGGCAACCGACTCGTATTTATGACGGTCGCGGTGTCCCCCTAACCCTTTGGCGACCTTCTGACAAGCAAACTCAATGGGGGAGCCGGATTGACTTAACCCCCATGCGACTAACTTAACAACGGCAGCGATTCACTTTACGACCTGGGCAAGAAAGGTCGTAAAATGGGGGAGGGCCCCCCAAAACTGACTTAACCGATGCCTCGCTTAGCAACAGAAGCGTTGGGCTCGGTCGCAAACGGAGAGCTGCCTGTATCTTTCTACGGTTTCCTGGAAGGCGTTTGCAGTCTGGGATGGTTGCCCGGCTATTTACAGAGAGTTCTTAGCCACCGAGCTGAGTCTGCAGCGCTGGCGGTCTGTGTATTTGAGGAATGTGAAAACCTGGCACAGCCCGACGCCCGACTCAGCCAAAACGATGTGTTGCGGCACGGCTGATGTTAATTTAAAACAAGGAGGAATCCATTATAGAGGCAAAAGGGACAGGGAAGCAGAGGGAGATGTCCCGATTTAAAGAGGCGATTAGTTTAAGGGCTGGTTTTTCCAGAATTGAAGGCTGGCGGTGGGGCGGGGAGGGGGGGGAGGAGAAACTGTCCCGGAGCGGAGGGCTTTCTCCCCTCTTAAAAATGACAAAGCACTCTTGGATCAGGAAAAGCTTGGATCAGAAAAAAAACAGCCATTTCTGTCTTGTGTTTAAGATTCAAAGAACGCAGGAAATGTCATCAGGCACATCTGGTAGATTTGCTTGGCTGAAAAACAGGCTCCCATCTCTGCCCTTACCTCTGCTTTGTTGCCAATGCTTTTGATTTCATTAGGGCCGTTGTTGCTTTGATAACAAGTTGAAGTGGGGGGTGGGGGGTGGGGAGAAATGCAGGAAGCTGCACAGAGCCAGGCCAGAATCAGAATACAGCTGGAAGGGACCTTGGAGGTCATTTAGTCCAACCCTCTGCTCAGGCAGGAAACCTTATCCCATTTCAGACAAATGGCTGGCCAGACTCTTCTTAAAAACTTCCAGTGTTGGAGCATTCACAGCTTCTGGAGGCAGGTTGTTCCACTGGTTAATTGTTCTCACTGTCAGGAAGTTTCTCCTTAGTTCTAGGTTGCTTCTCTCCTTGACTAGTTTCCATCCGTTGCTTCTTGTCCTGCCTTCGGATGCTTGGGAAAGTAAGTTGGTCCTGTCTTCTTTGTGGCAGCCCCTCAAATACTGGAATACTGCTATCACGTCCCCCCCGGTCCTTCTTTTCTCTAGACTGGCCATGCTAAGCTTGTAAGCCGCCCTGAGTCTTCGGAGAAGGGCGGGATATAAATGGAATTAAAAAAATAAATAAAAAAATACCCAAATCCTGCAAACGTTCTTCATACGTTTGAGTCTCCCGGCCTTTAATCATCTTAGTTTCTCTTCTTTGCACTTTTTCCCCAAAGTCTCAACATCTGTTTTTGTAATTAACCCTTGAGGATTGCAACAGTGATGGGCCATGTTACACAATCCGACAATTTATAGAACCTTCATTTACTTTAGAAATTTGGCTAGGACAACATCCCCCCAGTTGACTTCCAAAAGGAAGGTCAGTCAACAAGCATTATGGAACTGTCCAAGGTGCTGTTTTGGTCTTGGTTTTTGCTGTCTTCTTCCCAAGGATTCGCGCAATGCAAACTTGAGAAGTCTAATGGTTTGATTCTCTGTGTTTACAGAATCCAGAATGACCTTGGAGGCCTTCTAGTCCAACCCCTGGCTTATGCAGGAGACCCTATACCAGCGGCTCCCCACATTTTCTATACTCTGCACCCCTAGTACGCTTCTGATATATTCTCGCACCCCTTACAAAAGTGTGAAATAACAGCACTAGATTATGTATATATACACTGTAATTTTGAAAACCCAAGCTTTCACACACCCCTGGAATATCGTCTCGCACCCCTGGTACAGTGGCTGAGGAATTCTGGGAGTTGAAGTCCACAAGTCATAAAAGGGCTGAGTTTGAAGGCCCCTGCCCAAACAGAATGCATCGCTGCAATCTAGACAAGAAGCGACAATGGTTTAGGTCCGGACATGTCAATTTGGAATTTGTGCAGGCCGTTCAGATCCACCCGCCCTCTTCTACCGACTTTGCTTTGATCTCAGCTCTTCTGCTACCCAAAGACGATGTCACTTCGTTGAGTTGCAAATGGAAGGGTGGGTGGGGGGACTTCCTGGGATGACCTGTTGAAGTGAGTGAGTTGTGATTCCTTTTGGAAAACCATCACGGCATTGTGCAATATTTGCATTTGCAGTTAGGGAGGTTGAGGGCTGTTGAAAATACAGGGCTCAAACATGCTTCCTACATATCTTCTCATCGGATCTGCAACAGGTCTAGATCCCACCCTAGTCCTAGTCCTCCAAACTCTTATTTCTTCTTACTATTACTTGTACAGATTTTATTTTCCTGGGCTCCAAGATCACCGCAGATGGGGACTGCAGCCAAGAAATGAAAAGACGCTTGCTCCTGGGGAGGAAAGCCATGGCAAATCTAGACAGCAGACTAAAAAGCAGAGACGTCACCCTGCCAACAAAAGTGCATATAGTCAAGGCTATGGTCTTCCCAGTTGCAATGTATGGCAGTGAAAGTTGGATCATAAGGGAGGCCTTTGAACTATGGTGCTGGAGAAGACTCCTGCGAGTCCCTTGGACTGCAAGGCGATCAAACCAGTCAGTCCTAGAGGAGATCAACCCGGACTGCTCTTTAGATCCTGAAGTTGAAACTCAAAGACTTTGGCCACCTAATGAGAAGGAAGGACTCACTGGAGAAGAGCCTAATGCTGGGAAAGGTTGAGGGCAAAAGAAGAAGGGGACGACAGAGAAGGAGGTGGCTGGATGGAGTCACTGAAGCAGTAGGCGTGAGCTTAAATGGACTCCAGAAGATGGTAGAGGACAGGAAGGCCTGGAGGAACGTGGTCCATGGGGTCGCGATGGGTCGGACACAACTTCGCAACTAAACAACAACAACAAATTACTTGTAGAATTTTCCCTGTTATTTTTACACCATTCTCCCGAGGATCCCTTTTCCTCTTCCACCCTCCAACATCCTAAATCACAAGGGATGGGCCACGGGATCATTTGCTACAGCAAAACAATCCTCATTTCCTGATCCAAGGATAGGTTACATCACACTTCAGAGAAGATCTGGACAGGGCGAAGGACTGGCAAACAAGAAAGAAAAGATTATTTTAATTTGTAAAATAGGCCAAGGATACGGAACAAAGCAACTCTAACCCCCTCCGTTTTTTAATCATGCTGTTCCTGCTTCTCCACACACTCGCCCTCTCCCCGCCAAAAAGCAGACATAGTTCAAAATCTGTTTAATCCCTTCCCAGTCTTGAACACTTTTGGGTTGTATCTAGAGACTGTAAGGCTTGGAGTGGGATATACATACTGATGAAAAATATTGGAAATAAGTATATTTCTTTTAGCCTCTGTGCGGAAGGATGATCTTGTTATTACTCTTCCTGAACCATTTTTGTACAGTTGTCAGGAAGGAAGGAAGGAAGGAAGGAAGGAAGGAAGGAAGGAAGGAAGGAAGCAAAGAAAGAAAGAAAGAAAGAAAGAAAGAAAGAAAGAAAGAAAGAAAGAAAGAAAGAAAGAAAGAAAAAGAAAGGAAGGAAGAAAGGGAGGGAGGGAGAGAAGGAAGGAAGGAAGGAAGGAAGGAAGGAAGGAAGGAAAAACAGGAAGGAAGGAGGGAGAGAAGGAAGGAAGGAAGAAAAAACAGGAAGGAAGGAGGGAGAGAAGGAAGGAAAAACAGGAAGGAAGGAGGGAGAGAAGGAAGGAAGGAAGGAAAAACGAAGGAAGGCGGGAGAGAAAGAAGGAAGGAAGGAAAAACAGGAAGGAAGGAGGGAGAGAAGGAAGGAAAAACAGGAAGGAAGGAGGGAGAGAAGGAAGGAAGGAAAAACGAAGGAAGGAAGGAGGGAGGGAAGGAAGGACTTCTAACGGTTTTCAGTGCAATAGTATACAGAAAAATTACACTTTCAACCTTTTGCTTTGCATTTCTCCTTCATTTAAACCATTGACATGTCAATCTAATCATCAAAACTCCAAATTTCATTTCCCCCCGCCCCCCATTTCAAACATAAAAAGTCCAGAAGCAGTTTCCAAGTAAGTGGAAACGAAAACTAAATAAATTCTCCTTTCTCAGTCCATTTTCTCATCTTTGGCCGTGCCATCCCCTTTAACCACCCCTTCTTCCAGGGTGAAAACAGATGTCTCCGTCCACCTTTGGGCCTATAAATTCCTCGCCGGTGCCTGGGGGGCAAAAAAAAAGAAAAGAAAAAGAAAAAAGAAAAGGGCCTTGTGAGAATGAACGATACAACACCGGTTGAGTTTGCGTGCCAAGGACCCAAACCACATTTCCGTGCAGCGTGCTACAGGATCTCCGCCGACGTCTTTCAGCTTCTGTCTCGGGGGCTCTCAGAAAATTGTCCGCCTCCGCTCAAGCCACCGTTCCCTGAATTGTGGTTTTAAGGGTTAGTGCAAAACCCAGAGCTGGCATTTTCCCAGCCTAACAAAAAAATCGGTTCCCACAGCTGGTAAAGCAGCTTGGAAAGGGTGGAGCAAGGGTTAAATTGCACCGGAGGGTCTCCTGGGAATTATTTGTGCGTGAGAGAGAAAGAGAGAGAAGGCGAGAGCTTGGCATGGGGGCTTCTCCTCCCCACCCAGCCAAAATCCGGAGGCCTTTTTCCCACTGCAGACACCTGTTTCTGCAGCCCTTCCCAGAAATATACCTTCATCTGGTGCCCCTTGCCAAACCTCTCTCTCTCAACAGGGTGGGGTGGGAATCCCAGACAAAAGTCTTGCTGATGTGAGCCAACGTTTCCCCACCTTGCTCAGAGGTTTTAACCCTTGAGGACTGCAACGGCGGTGGTGCTTGATGCATCTCGCCCGAGCGACGGATTAGGAATTGGGTGGGAAAGATCGGCCCACTCTCTTTGATTTCCAAGCTTGGTTTTAGAGCAGAGCGCCCCTTGTATACAAATAAAATTATTATTATTATTATTATTATTATTATTATTATTATTATTATTATTATTATTATTATTATTATTATTGTCTAGCCTCTGAGCATGCATGCTGCTTGGCATGGCTCCCCAAAGGCTAAAGTAAAGATAAAGAACAGTTCCAGTCATTGGAAACGTCTCATTTAATGAAAAGAAGGACTAAGGGCGACACGATAGCAGTGTTCCAATATTTGACGGGCTGTCACAGAGAAGATGGGGGGCAAGCTATTCTCCAAAGCCCCTGAAGGCAGGACAAGAAGCAACGGATGGAAACTAGTCAAGGAGAGAAGCAACCTGGAACTAAGGAGAAACTTCCTGACAGTTAGAACAATTAACCAATGGAACAACTTGCCTCCAGAAGTTGCAGGTGCTCCAACACAACACAACACAAAGGGATGGACACCCATTTGTCTGGAATGGTATAGGGTCTCCTGTTGGGCCAGGGGGTTGGACTAGAAGACCTCCAAGGTCCCTTTTCATTCTGCTATTCTTCTCAGAGGAGTAGGAAAGGATATGGGGGGCTACACCAGATTCTGGGTTTGTTTTTTCCAAAGATTTGCCGAAGGAAGGATACTTCGCATGACCTTGATTCTATGCCTCTGTTCCAGGATTGTTTGACCCTGTCCTCGGGCTCAACCTGGTCATTTGCTAAATCTAGCAAAAATTGGCAATTTGCCCCTAAAATTACAGCCACCTGTTCAAAAGTGACTTCTAGGAGCCTTGAGGACCGTATGGCTGCCTCTTCTTCGCCCACTCTCCATGACGGATCGTCAAGGGGCTTCACAAAATAGAAAAGAGTTAGGAATCTGTCGGAAGTGGTATGAGGGGAGAGAGAGGAGAAAGAGAGAGAGAGAGAGAGAGAGGAGAAAGAGAGAGAGAGAGAGGAGAAAGAGAGAGAGAGAGAGAGAGAGAGAGAGAGAGAGAGGTCCAAAGGACAAGCGTGGGAAGTCATGAACTGTAATAACATCTCTTTTTTTGCGAGATTTAAGATCTAGTTATTGGGAAGGGGTTTTTTTCTTCTTCCTTTTTTTGCTTTTCATCAAACATCCCAAATGCAATTGGCCCTAGCTGTTTTGCTCATTCCATTTCTTTCTTTCTTTTCACTAATCAGTCCCAGGTGTGACATTGATCACAACATCTGGCTCTGCGCCTCCCTCCCTCCCTCCCCATTCACAAATGGCAGGAAAGCCGACAAGCTAAATCTCAAATATTTCACACTCCACTTTCTGCCAGAAGAGATGGGAGAAACGTGTCTTGCATCTTGTCACTCGGTCCAAGCAGAGAAAGCCAACGCTCCGAGCCTGCCGCCTTCCGGACACCTCGGAGTAGATGGAGAACAGGCGGCGACACGCCTTGAGGCCGTCATCTGTCGGCCTTGCATAGCCAAGCAGATGAGAAGCAAGAGTGGATGAGTTAAATAGAAAAGAGCTGGAAGGGACCTTAGAGGTCTTCTAGTCCAGCCCCCTGCTCAAGCAGGAGAACCTATACCTTCTCAGACAAGTGACTGTCTAGACTCTTCTTAAAAATCTCCAGTGATGGGGCGCCCACGATTTCTGGTGGCAAAGCTGTTCCATTGGTTGATTGTCCTCACTGTCAGGAGGTTTCTCCTTAATTCCAGGTTGTTTCTCTCTTCGATCAGTTTCCAACCATTGTTTCTTGTCCTTCCCTCTGGTGCTCTGAACAACCTGGTCCCCTCAGCCTTGTGGTCGCCCCTCAAGTACTGGAACGCTGCTATCATGTCACCCCTGTTTCTTCTTTTCTTTAGTCACTAGCCAAACCGAACTCCCGCAGCCGTCCCTCGTATGTTTTAGCCTTCAGGCCTTTGATCATCTTAGTTGCTCTTCTCTGAATTTTCTCCAAACTCTTGACCTCTTTTTTGTGATATGGTGACCAAAATTGGCTGCAGTATTCCAGGTGGGGTCTTACTAGGGCTTTATAAGGCGGTAATCGTCCTTCGCGTGTTAATTGACAAAGGTACATCGACAGAATTTTGCGAGTACATTTCACTCCCCATTATGCAGCAGTGGGCTATGCCGTCTCTTAGCTGATTCTTCCCTTGGCTCTTCACCCAGGCTCCCAAGGTCTTTCTCACATGCCATTACATCGTCCTGTCTGGATCCTAACCTGGCCACTTCCAGTCAAGAGTGGGGGGAGGGGGGCTGTTTGTAGAAAAGAACTCCGGGGATCTTTCTGCAAAAGATGCTCGTCTCCATTTTTATAGCCGAGGGAAGCCAGCATTGTCCAAAGACATCGCCACGTTCATGTGGCCAGCATGACTATATGCCGAGGCACACGGTACCCCTGAAGTGGTACCCATTTGATCTACTCGCATTTGCCTGCTTTCGAACTGCTAGGTTGGGCAGGAACCGGAGCGAGGAACAGGAGCTCACCCCATCATGTAGTAGAAAGTAATAATAATAAGTTGGAAGGGACCTTGGAGGTCATCTAGTCCAACCCCCTGCTCAGGCAGGAAACCCTATACCATTTCAGACAAATGGCTGGCCAGTCTCTTCTTAAAAACCTCCAGTGTTGGAGCATTCACCGCTTCTGGAGGCACTTCTGCTTGGGTTTCAAACCCAGACTTGTCAGCTTTCCAGCTGACAAGCTCGGCATCTTTAACCCCTGAGCCGTCACCCCCTCTATCTGCATAATGTAGAGGGAAACAAATTTTCCCAGGAAAGATGGCAAAAGTAAAGAACACTTGCCTATCTCCCCGTACAGCTCTGGATGCAAACCTCCCAGATCCATTTCAAACCTGGGCTGCCCTTTTTCGCCCATCCCTTTGCACAAAAGATGTCCACCTACTGTTGGAACGCCGAAGAAAAGGACAAAATTCAGGGCGAGTTCAGAGGCCAACCTCACCCTTGTTCATTCCAGGGGACCCCCGCAACCGGATTCCTCTCGTTATCAGCCAAGGCTTAGCGAATACCACATTTATTCGTCTGGTTTAGATCTTTTGCATTATCATCCTCATCATCATTATCATCATCATCATCATTTTTGCAAGACTGGAACTTTTCTCAGACTGGCAAATTATTACCGTGCTGTAATGCCATGATGGAAGAAAGTTCACTGCCTTTGGCACAGCCAGGACTATTTGCTTTATCGTTACTGCTGTTGTTGGTCCCAAATGCATTGCAGATGTTGCGGGCTGCGAAGTGCAGCCCTGGCGACTTGGCAGCCGGCCAGCCAAATGCTAAAACTCCTTAGCCGCCTCGGGTTGGAAGCAGCAACGGAGGGAGATCGAGTCACCGTGAGGGCAGCAGCAGAGAAAGGGGGCCCAGCTCAGCTCTCCACCCTTGGCACGGAAAGTGATTCAGATCAGCTTAGCTGGCTCCCAAATCAGCTTTAAACAACCTGAAGGGAGGGAGGCTCTCGAGATGCCTGAACTCTGACCCAGGGTAACCACTCAGACACGTCAGTCTGGGAAGCTGGGTTTGATTCCATTTAATGTAGAAATGAGAGCCGGCTTTTCTTCAACAGGCAGGCCTCAACACTTAAGAATGCAGTCTTGTTAAAATAGGATTGGACTCCTTCGTTCTAAGAAGTTGCATTTAGCAGGCAGAGGCTTGCTAGAACCTGGGTCCTAATAATAAAAGAAAATGGGGTCTTTGGTGCTCTCCAAGCTTGGTTGCTTTCTTGAGGTGTGAAGAATTAGGATAGGATAGGATAGGATAGGATAGGATAGGATAGGATAGGATAGGATAGGATAGGATAGGATAGGAATTGGAATTGGAATTGGAATTGGAATGGAATGGAATGGAATGGAATAGAATAGAATAGAATAGAATAGAATAGAATAGAATAGAATAGAATAATGGAATGAAGAATAGAATAGAATAGAATAGAATAGAATAGAGTAACAGAAAGAATAGAATAGAAGAATAGAATTACAGAATAGAATAGAATAGAATAGAATAGAATAGAATAGAATAGAATAGAATAGAATAAGGAATGGAATGGAGAATAGAATAAGGAATGGAATGGAGAATAGAATAAGGAATGGAATGGAGAATAGAATAGAATAGAATTACAGAATAGAATAGAATAGAATAGAATAGAATAGAATAGAATAGAATAGAATAGAATAGAATAGAATAGAAATTAGAATGGAATAGAATAGAATAGAAGAATAGAATAGAATAGAATAGAATAGAATAGAATAGAATAGAATAGAATAGAATAGAATCTGGAAGGGACCTTAGAGGTCTTCTAGTCCAGCCCCCTGCTCAAGCAAGAGAACCTATACCATTTCAGACAAGTTAGTTAATTTATTTTGGGGCTGTTATTTAATTCGTTTTTAATTTTTGTATTGTTGTTTTTTATTGTTGTAAGCCACCCTGAGTCCTTTGGGAGATAGGGCGGCATATAAGTCCCAAAAATAAATAAATAAATAAATAAATAAATAAATAAATAAATAAATAAGTGGTCCTTGGTGCTCTCTGAGCTGGGTGGTTTTCTTGCAGACAATTCATTACCCAACTAGGCAACATCATCAGTGCTAGAAGGGAGTGGGGTTTGCTCTCTCTTTTTATACAATGGCTTGCCCTGTCAATAGTGATTAGGCTGTTGTTTACTGTGATGGTCTGAGTTGGTAGTTCCTTGTTTGGGGTATTGTTTACGGTTTGATTTTTGCTCTGGTGTTGAATCTTGGTGTTCATCTCTATTAATCTGGACGTTGATTGCTGACAAGGAGGTGTTTCTGGCCTTTTTGTCATTTCCGCACACCTGAAGTATAATTCATAATTGGATGTGTTTTAAAGATCAAGGGGTGTTTGTGCTGTGTGTGTGTGTGTGTGTGTGTGTGTGTGTGTGTGTTTGAAGACTCCGAGGGAAGTTCATTCTTTTTAGAATATCAGCCAAGCATGTCTATAAGCAACGCAACTCAGGAGTCAGACAATTTTCTCAGAGGACTATGTTGACAGGCAGCGAAGAAGTCTCTCCTAAAAAAATAAGTGAGGTCCAGGCTGATTGAATGTCGTTGGCCCTGCATGAAAACTAAGCTTAAAAACTGCTTCGTGGGGTTGGCCTCTGTGAAGTGTGTAAGCGCTGCCTTTTTCCTCTAAGATCTGGAAGAGTTTTGAGGATTTCATCCGCATGGAGTCTTGAGGCCTTCCACTCCGTTGTGTCTTTTGGAATTTGCTTCTCTTTTTCCTCTCTTTCCCCCCCCCTACCTTTTGTCTCAAGAGTTCAGAGTTTGTCTCAAGAGTTCAGTCCAAGGCATCCGACAGCTTTACATATTACGCTCACATAGTCCGGGCAGCGATCCAGAACTGTGAGCAGGAGAGGAACTGGATAGCCCAGCCAGGAAACTTTACATCCATCAATTGAGGACTGGTGCCAAAGCTGACACGAAAATGCAGTATGTACGCAAGGCCAGCAACTTCACACACACACACACACACACACACACACACACACACGGTCTGCAGAGATTCAGCGCCTCCCTCTTCCATATATATATATATATATATTGCAGAAATCTTGCTGGAATGGCAAAGAAAATTGTTATTGGAAGTGCCTGGAAAATTATCACCTCCTTTATCTGGTTGGGGACGCTTTAGTGAAAGCAGATTGCAATGCAAATTTTCACTGCAGGCACACCCGTGAGTTTAGAATTATGATCGTTGTTATATAAACGACAATGTGAAAACGCAGCTGCTGGCTCTTTAGATGGTGTTGGCGGTAATTTGCACTGCCTTCTTCCCAAGAACCTCCTAGGATATCGTAATAGATCAGCGGAGTACAGGGTAGGTTCTCGACTTACGACCGCAGTTCAGTCCCAGATTTCCACTGCTAAGCAAGGCAGTTTGTCCAGTGAGTTTTGCTCCATTCTACGAACTTTCTTGCCAGCGTTGTTAAAGTGAATCACTCCAGTCGTTAAGTTAGTGGTACGGTTGTGAAGTGGATCTGGTTTCCCCATGGGCTTTCCTTGTCAGAAGCTCACAAAAGGGGATCGCGTGACCCTCCCAGGGATCACGTTATGCAACTGTCATAAATGTGAGCCAGCTGCCAAGCGCCCGAATTTTGATCAGGTGACCACTGGGGTTGCTGCGACGGTTGTGTGAAAAATGGTCATACGTCACCTTGAACAGTCACTAAAGAAGAGGCTAGACCAGGGGTAGGCAACCTGGGAGTTGAAGTCCATGAGTCATAAAAGAGCCGAGGTTGCCTACCCCTGGGCTAGACAGTCACTTGTCTCTCCTGCTTGAGCAGGGGGCTGGACTAGAAGACCTCCAAGGTCCCTTCCAGCTTCTATTCTATTCTATTCTATTCTATTCTATTCTATTCTATTCTATTCTATTCTATTCTATTCTATTCTTATTCTATTCTATTCTAATTCTATTCTATTCTAATTCTATTCTATATTCTATTCTATATTCTATTCTATTCTATTCTATTCTATTCTATTCTTATTCTATTCTATTCTAATTCTATTCTATATTCTATTCTATTCTATTCTATTCTATTCTATATTCTATTCTATTCTATATATTCTATTCTATTCTATTCTATTCTATTCTATTCTATTCTATTCTATTCTATTCTATTCCATTCTATTCTATTCCATTCTATATTCTATATTCTATATTCTATATTCTATATTCTATATTCTATATTCTATTCCATTCCATATGAACAGTTGTAACTCAAGGACTTCCTGTGGTTGATCAAGGTAACTGCTTAGTAAACTCTTGCGCAACCTCGAGGATTCTTTTAAAAACCCAAAACCACATTGCTCTAGCAAACTCAAGCAATCCAAAATCTCTTCGGAATCAGCCATGTGGAAATGCCTATCCGTTTTCCCCCATCCGAAAAGGAAAAAGAAAAAAAAAGTTCGCCTGTGAAAGTCACGGAAAGAGAACGATGGTTGTTATTATTTATCACAATTTCTGGCTCTGAAGTGACAGGATTTAGCGGAGGGCCTGACGTAACGTCTCCCCAGCGAGTCGAGTGGAATTAGCAGGTGTGACCAAAGTCTTGGGGGAGGAACGGGAGAGATAAATCTCTGACAAAGAGGCAAGATTGGTGGTGGGTATTTTTTTTTGTATTTTTAAATATATATCTAAGATCAAAGATTTAGAGACAGGACTCCAGCTGGGTTCATCTGACGCTGAAATGTCCTGAAAGTTTTTCACCCCTCCGAGCGAGACATCTGTTTTTGCGTCTTACCTCGGATGGTTTTAGATTTTTTTTCTCCTGACTTTGGAAGGAAGAAGGGATGGACTTCTTGATTTCATCTCTCTGAAGGTTTTCTGAGTAACAGAACAGAATAACCAAGTTGGAAGGGACCTGAGAGGTCTTCTAGTCCAACCCCCCCGCTAAAAGATTTAGCAGTCCAATCTCTTCTTAAAAACTTCCACAACTTCTGGAGGCAAGTGTTCCACCGATTGTTCTCACTGTCAGGAAATGTCACCTTAATTCTAGGTTTGATCTTTCCTGGATTGATTTCCATCCATTGTTTCTTGTTCTGCCTTCAGACGTTTTGGAGAAGAGGTTGACCCCCTTATTCTTTGTGGCAACCCCTCAAATACTGGAACGCTGCTATCCTGTCACCCCTAGCCCTTCTTTTCATTAAACTAGACAGACCCGATTCTCAGTTCTAATCCAGACAAAAACATCCTGTGTGTTTTCAGCAAGCCAGACCAGAAATACACCCTTCTCAATTTGAGGAAAATCCTGACGGACAGACGCCATTGAGATGTCTTCCTTGAGTCGGCGGCCGTGGTGGGGAAAGCAGAAAAGAACATGGAAGATGGGCTTTTTGAGGCCACTTGACCACCACAAATGTCAACATCGTCCAGGAAACGTGGATTTCCCCTGGCTCACTTCAATTAGTGCAATCCTAGGCTGCATTAACAGAGGGACAGAATCAAAGTCACGTGAAGTTCTAGTACCGCTTTACAAAGCCTTAGTAAGACCACACTTAGAATACTATGTCCACTTTTGGTCACCACAATATAAAAAAGATGTTTAGACTCTGGAAAGAGAAGAGCAACAGGGATGATTTGTGTGCGGGGGGGGGAGCAGAGGCTAAAACATGATGAACGGCTATAGGAATTGGGTATGTCTAGTCTAATGAACGCGGTGTTTAAGCGACGTGGTGGCTCAGTGGGTTAGGACGCTGAGCTTGTCAATCAGATGGTCGGCAGTTTGGCGGGTCGAATCCCGAGTGCCGTGTAACAGTTGAGCGCCTGTTACTTGTCCCAGCTTCTGCCAACCTAGCAGTTCGAAAGCACGTAAAAAAATGCAAGTAGAAAAATAGGGACCACTATGGTGGGAAGGCGATAGCGTTCCGTGCGCCTTTGGTGTCTAGTCATGCCAGCCACATGACCACGGAGACATCCTCGGACAAGCGCTGGCTCTTCGGCTTTGAAACGGAGATGAGCACCGGCCCCTAGAGTCGGAAATGACTAGCACGCACGTGCGGGGGAACCTTTACCTTTAGTCTAATGAAAAGGACTAGGGGAAATATTATAGCATGCCTTCCAATATTTGAAGGGCTGCCACCAAAAGTGGGGTCAACGTATTCTCCAAAGCACCTGAAGGGGGGACAAGATGCAATGGATGGAAACTAATCATGGAGAGAAGCAACCCGGAACTAAGGAGAAATTTCCCGACAGTGAGAACAATTAACCTTGCCTCCAGAATTTGTGAGCGCTCCATCCCTGGATGTTTTTAAGAAGAGGCTGGACCACCATTTGTTCTGAGATGGAATATAGGGTCTCTGGCTTGGGCAGAGGGTTGGACTAGAAGACCTCCAAGGTCCCTTCCACCTCTGTTATTGTTATCTTAAGAGGAAAACTTAGCTCCGGTTGTAAAAGAGAGCGTCCCCTAGATTATTTTTGAGGGTTTTCTGCCATCCAGTGGCACACATGAGCATTACTTAGGAAATTAAAGGCACCACATGCCGTTGGAAGAGTATCAAAGCAGCCCTTAAGATCCTGAGAACTCAAAGGCACTTTTTTATTTTGGGTGACTCAAACAATACATGCAGTCCTTGACTCACCACCATTTGTTTAGCGATCATTTGAAGTTGCAGCGGCACTGAAAACAGTCACTTACTGACTGTTGCAGCATCCCCACATCACATGATCAAAATTCGGGCTCTTGGGCAATCGACGGTTGCAGCAATCTGCTAATGCCACTCTGTGCTTCTTTGGTGTTTAATTGCTAATTTATTTATTTCATTTATACCCTGCCGTTCTACTGCAGGAAGAATGCCAAGACAACTACAAAGGGAATTGTCTGTGCCGGGAAAAGCAACGTGCATCTTTCTTGCATAATCAAAAAGCCGTCCGTTATTTTTGCTTCACCGGCTAATTTAAGCTAGTCTGTAAAATAGGTTACATGGATTATTAATGGCTTCAAAATCTTACACCGGCTGCTAAGTAAGAAAGCACTGATGCTATCCTTGCCCACTACTCTCCTATCAATACACAGAGTTGTATTTTTAAGCATCTAAAAGCAGCCGGTAAGAAAATACACATCAAAATCAAAACAAACCAACCTTTATCAACCGGAGTTGAGCCTTAGGAATTTGCTGATCTACCTATATTTCCGTTTACACCCTATGTTTCTGCATATTGTATACAAAGCCATCAAGAACAATGAAAAACATCATACTCTTAAGGCAATTTATTATTTTACAAGACAGTCTCAGTCCACGGTGCAAAGGAGAAAGAATATTGCTTGCTTTTGGGGGTTTAGTTTTCCAGGCCTGATCAAATGCACATTTTAAAAATGTTTTGCTCTAAATTAATCGGAGATATAACCAGATGAGGGCAGCAAATCAAATCAAATCTAACGCAATCAGAAAGCCAACAGGAAAAAGGGACGAGTTTCAGAAGATTGCAAAACAACGGTTCACTTTTAAATTACTGGAGGAATAGTTGAATCAATTTCACTCTCCTCTTTATTTTCTTCCTCTTTATTTTCTACATTCTTCCTTTTCATTGTCCTTCGTTCTTTTTCTTCATCACTTTCTTCCCCCTCCTTTGCAGTTTGCACTTTTTTCTCACTTTCTTCTTGGCCATCAAGATGTTGTTCCTCTAATTCACCTTTCTCCTCCTCTCCTCTATTTCAGCTTCCTCCTTCCTCCCCCCTCCTCACTTGCTCCCATATCATCACCCTGCCTCCTCCTTCATCATCTCCACATTCCTTTTTTCCTCTTCCTTCTTCCTCACCGTCACTTTGTTCCTCTTCTCCACTTCTTCTTCTCCATATTCAGTCTACCTCCTTTTTTCCCCTCCACCTTCTTCTTCTCACTTGGTCCTCCACCATCATTTTGTCTTCTTCATCTCCACACTCCTCCCATTCTACATCCCTTCTTTCTTCTTCATCACCATCAAGGCTTCATTCCTTCTCCACCTTCACGTTTTTCTCCCTCCTCTTCTTCCCGCTTGGTCCTTCACCGTCATCCTCTCTTCTTCGTCATCTCCACCTTCTTCCCATCTTTCAACCCCATCTTCCTGTTCATCAATACCCTCACTTTGCTCCTCTTCCTCTCGCCCTTCCTCCTCCTCTTCTCCTTTTTCCATCCTCCTCTTCCTTGCTTGCTCCTCCATCGTCTTGTCTTCATCTCCACCTTCTTCCCACTTGTCATCCCTTCTTTCTTCTTCACCATCTAGAGGTTGTTGCCCCTCTTCGCCTTCCTCCTCCTCCTCCTCCATCCTCAGGATCTTCCTCCTTTTTTCCATCCTCTTCTCCTGACTTGCTCCTTCATCCTCCTCTTCTTTGTCATCTCATCCTTCATCATCCCTTTTTCTGCTTCATCTTTGCCATCACTTTGTTCCGCTTTTTCACCTCCCTCCTCCTCTTTCGCTCTCTTCCTCCTTTCCTTCCCACTTTCTCCTCCACCCTCCTCTTCTCCTCCACCCTCCCCCTCCTCCCTTCCTTCTTCACCCTTTTTCTTCCCCTCCTCCTCCTCTTCTTCACCTTCCTCTTCTTCTCCTCTACTCTTCCTCCTCTCCTCCTCCACTCTTCTCCTCCTCCACTCTTCCTCCTTTTCTTCTCCACCCTCTTCCTTTTCTTCTCCTCCTTCTTCTCCTCCACCCTCTCCCTTCCTTCTTCACCTTCCTCTTCTTCTCCTCTACTCTTCCTCTTCTCCTCCTCCACTCTTCTCCTCCTCCACTCTTCCTCCTTTTCTTCTCCACCCTCTTCCTTTTCTTCTCCTCCTTCTTCTCCTCCACCCTCTCCCTCCTCCCTTCCTTCTTCACCCTCCTTTCCTCCTCCTCCCCCCTTTCTTCTTCTTCTTCTCCACCCTCCTCCGATTTCCGCCCTCCCGACCGCTCTCTCTCCCCGCCCCCCCCCCCAGACTCGCCTCGCGCGGGCCAGCAGCCCGCTTCTCGCGCCCGCCCGCCCGGCCTTCCAGGAAGCGCCGCCGCCGCCGCCGCGATGCATTGTGGGGCAGCGGCAGCAGATCCAAGATGGCGGCCAGCAGGAGGCTGATGAAGGTAACATCCAGGCCGGGCCGTCGGGCAGGGCCGTCGGCAGGCGGGGCGCGGGACGGCCGGGGCGCGGGCGGGCGGGCGGGCGGCCGAGCGGGCCGGAGGGGCGGCCGGCTCCTCCTCGCCTTCGGGCCCGGCTCGCCCTCGGGGCCGCGCTTCCGCCCCGCCGGTGCCTGAGGGGGGGCCAGGAGGCCCGAGCGCGCCGCCGCCCCTGCCGGGCTCGCGCCGCCTCGATGGCCCGGGGGGGGGCGAGGGGGGGTCCCGCTGCCTAAGCGGGGGAGGGGAGCGGCCCGCGCTTCGGCCCCCGGCTGGAGGAGGAGGGGGGGGTCCCGCCGGGTGACTAAGCAAGGCGGGGCGGGGGGGGGGCATAAATAAATAAATCTGAGCCTGGAGGGCCCCCCCCGAAGAGGAGGGGGCAAAAATAGGGCGGGGGAGAGGGAGGGAGGGAGGGAGGGAGGGGCGTCTCCCCACTCCTGCCCCCCCTCCTCCTCCTCTTCCCCCCCCCCGCGGCTTCGGATGGGCGGCGGCGCCTTCTGACGTTACGAAAGCGGCGCTGGGCGAAGCGGCGGCCCGGCTGGGCTGCTCGGCCTCTCTCTCTCCCCAGCCCCCCACCCCCCCCGCGACACACACAGAGCTGGAAGGTCCTTCCCTTGGCTCCGGTTCCTCGGAGGGGGTTCCCTCCCTGTCTGGCAGGGGAAAGGGAGCCACCAGGAGATCCTCCGGTTGAAGAAGGCTCCCCTTGGGGGTTTTCTGGCAGGCGTTTCATGGGCCAGTTAGGTCACTTCATCGGGGCTGGAAGGGAGTGGGGTTTGGGGAGAGGGAGGAAGGAAGGATTATGGGGTTTCAAGGTACGCTCTGAGTTTGGTGGCTTTCTTTGCAGGCGTTTCGTTACCCGAACTAGGTAACATCATCAGTGCTAGAAGGGGTTGAATTTAGGAAGGAAGGAAGGAAGGAAGGAAAGGAAGGAAGGAAGGAAGGAAGGAAGGAAGGAAGGACTGACTATGGGGTCCTGGGTGCCCTCTGAGCCTGCTTGTTTTCTTGCAGGTGTTTCATTACCCAAACTAGGTAACATCATCAGTGCTAGAAGGGATTGGAATTTATGCAGAGGAAGGAAGGAAGGAAGGAAGGAAGGAAGAAGAAAGAAAGAAAGAAAGAAAGAAAGAAAGAAAGAAAGAAAGAAAGAAAAAGAAAGAAGAACTACAGGGTCCTGGGTGTTCTCTGAGCTTGCTTGTTTTCTTGCAGACGTTTCATTACCCAAACTAGGTAACATCATCAGTGCTAGAAGGGATTGGAATTTATGCAGAGGAAGGAAGGAAGGAAGGAAGGAAGGAAGGAAGGAAGGAAGGAAGGAAGGAAGGAAAAAGAAAGAAAGAAAAAGAAAAAGACTACAGGGTCCTGGGTGTTCTCTGAGCTTGCTTGTTTTCTTGCAGACGTTTCATTACCCAAACTAGGTAACATCATCAGTGCTAGAAGGGATTGGAATTTATGCAGAGGAAGGAAGGAAGGAAGGAAGGAGAAAGAAAGAAAAAGAAAAAGACTACAGGGTCCTGGGTGTTCTCTGAGCTTGCTTGTTTTCTTGCAGACGTTTCATTACCCAATCTAGGTAACATCATCAAGGCTAGGAGGGAGAGGGGTTTGCAGAGAGGAGGAGGAGGAGGAGAGGAAAAGGGGGATTGTGGGATTACCTAGTTGACTTAACAAAACATTTGCAAGAAAACAAATCTCAGAGAGCACCAAGGACTCCACAGTCGTCGTCCTCCACCACCACCACCGCCGCATTGCAAACCCCACATCCTTTTAGCACTGATGACCCTTCCTAGTTGGGTAACGAAAAGTCTACAAGAAAACAACCAAGCTCAAGAAGCGAGAAGAACCCCCCTCACAGAAACAAGGTTTGCTGGGGTACTTGAAGGGTTTCTGGGTTAAGGTCTTTTGCTGACTCTAATAAAAGGGGGTTCATAAATTGATTAAAGGTCTCTTTCTTCAGTGCATGGCTTTGGATTATGGATTTCCCCCCCTTCTCCCCTTGGAGACTTTTACAAGGTAGTGAACAAATCAGTGTGCTGCTGTATCTGGTGGATCTTGCTGAACCATCCAGAAACAGAAATCTGGGTTAAAATTAAAACAATTTAGCACACTGTGAGAAAGCATCCCCAAATTTAGATGTCAACTGAAGTCTGCTTACAAAAAAACAAGTCTCTGTGTGGGATGAGTGGGGGGTCACCTTCCCCCATCCTCAGCTCCTCCTTAAATTTAAATAATCTGTTTTCTAGGATCAGATAATAAATGGAATCACACCGTAACCGAATCGTCTGCTTCACGCAGTATGCTAAATCACCCCCCTCCAAAAAAATCTCTCCTAAACTAAGGTTAAGGCTACGTAACCCTAACTGCCCTGCTTAATGCTATTGTTGAAAGTTAAGTTTGCAGGTGAGATGGTTGGCTTGGTCTTAATTTATTTAATGTGCTCCTAAAACTTTCAGGTCTCTGAAGTTGCTTTGTTCAGCCACAGGAAAACAAGGCAAAAGGATTGCGTTTATTAACTACCCGGATTGTGTAAAGTGGAAAATTCATAAGAACAGATTTGGCAGAATAGAGGCAACAAAGTGGTCCATTTGGGTCTTAAAAATAATAAGCTGGCAAGGGAGAACTGCAAGTCATATAGACATAACACTACACAGCGCTGAATGGGATTTACACATGTTACAATCTGTACACGTTTGTGTTAAATAATCCAGTGAGGTTTATTTCCAGATAACGTAATAACAGCATAAACCCTGTCAATGTCAGAACTTGCTTAGGCATCACTTAAATGAATTTGAGATACAGTTTCTCTTTTGTTCTTTTTATAGCAGGCTATCTACTTTATGTTTTCACTTTCTAACTTCATCCTGTCTAGCATGTGAGGTTTGGGAAATGGGAAGATACTTTGCAACCAAGCTGTTGTTGCTGTGTTGTAAATTTTGTTCGTGGCTCTTAAAATATCTAGATTAGAAGTTTCTCTTGGAATGGACCTTTTATCGTATATTCCTTGCTGTTAATAGGTGTGTGTGTGTGTATACATACATATTTTTTTTTCAGGTAAAACGTTTGCTAGCATTGCATCATAAGGAGAGTTGTGAAGTTGGCTACCACACTTTGATTGACCTTTTTGTTTTGGAAGGCTTAAATCTCTCATTCTTAATATATTTTTACATACGATTTTAGATTTGGGATAAACCTTTTAACGTTTTAAACTCCACGAACAAGATTTAGTTAGAAGAATTCAAGAAATACTTGGACTTTAAGTAATGATGTCACTAATTGGATATAATTGTCCAAATGCTGCCTGAAATTGGAACATTTCTCCCACATTCATCCACCTACAGAGTAGTCCTGGTTGGTGCTTCTGTAAACTTTGAGAAGGGAAAAACTGATTTTACAAATATAGTAGATATTATTAATTTTGTCATGTACTCTGTACTTTATTGTAATTGCTTGTTTGGACACTGGTGTGTCAAAGTCATATCCTTATAGTTAGCAGCAAAATTAGAGTTTGGCCCTTTCTGTTTTTAACCCTTTATTTACTTGCATGTTTATAGTTAAAACAGGTAGTCCTGAACTTACAACAGTTTAGTGACCGCTCGAAGTTACAGCGGCCTGAAAAAAACCTGACTTATGACTGTTTTTCATATTTAGGAACTGTTGTAGCCTCCCCATTTCATGGGATCAGAATTCGAATGCTTGGCAACTGACTCATGACGGTTGCAGTGCCCTGGGATCATGTGATCCCCTTTTCTGACAGGCCAAGTCAATGGGGAAGCCAGATTCTTCCTTAACAACCGTCATAATTTAATAACTGCAGTGATTCACTTAACATCTGTGGCAAGAAAGGCCATAAAATGGGACAATTCTTACTTGGCAGCAGAGTCATAATTCGAGGACCACCTGTAATATACCGAACGTTTTAGGTGTGTGTCATGTATGTGTTTCACTTTGAGAGCGGGCAGCTCAATTTCATTTTTTGATATGTGGCGTTGTTCCCACAGTAAAGAAAAATGACAATAAAGATTATCTTATCTATCTTATCTTTCTTTTCCTGAAAAGAAAGCAAGAAGATACTTCAAACCACATGCAAAAATATGCTGGATTTTATACATTCCCAACCCAGACGCAAGGGTGACATACAACCGACACAGTTCATAACACTGCCAGTATATTTAAGCATTAAAACAAGCATGCAAACCTTGTTCATCAGAGCTGGAGTACAGAGCCAGTTTGGTCTAGTGGTCTAGTGGTTAAGGCACCAGGCTAGAAACCTGGAGAGCTGAGTTCCAGTCCTGCCTCAAGGCATGAAAACTGACCGGGTGACTTCGGGCCATTCACTTTCTCTCAACCAATTCACTTCACAGGGTTGTTATTGTGATGAAAGATATGCTTGCTGCCTTGAGCTGTTTATAAAAACAATAACTGTGGGATACAGATAGATGCATGAACAAATTTTAATTGGGGTTTTAAGTATACAGGGTCAATTTAATATTTTTTAATTTGGTTTTTTAACTTTTGTATGGTGGATTTTTTAATTTCCTGTAAACCGCCCTGAGTCCTCAGGGAATAGGGCGGTATATAAATGTAACTAAATAAATAAAAATAAATAAATAAATAAATCAAACATTGCTTATTTTGCAGAATATTGGAGTGTATTGGACAACCCACCCCCCCAATAACCTATAGTCCTATAACTGGACACCCCCCCCCCAAACTGAGTATTCCGCCGGTGAGAGATTGCCGGCGGGTGACACCCAGGGATAGGGCCTTCTCAGTGGGAGCGCCTGCCCTCTGGAACCAGCTGCCGGTGGAGCTGAGAACTGCCCCCGACCTCCGATCATTCCGCCGGGGCCTGAAGACCTGGCTCTTTGAGCTCTCGGGCCCAGGCTGAGGAGAAATTTTTAATTGGGGTTTTAATTGTGTACAGGGTCAATTTAATATTTTTTAATTCGGTTTTAACTTTTGTATGTTGGATTTTTTAATTCCCTGTAAACCGCCCTGAGTCCTCAGGGAAAGGGCGGTATATAACTGTAACTAAATAAATAAATAAATAAATAAACTAGGTTTTGGATGTTAATGTAATACAGTTTGCAGGTTTATTTTATTACTGGATTTGTGTTCCCTCATTTGTTGCAGGCGTGTCTTTTTTCTTCCTTTTTCTTTTGCTAACACAAAGGAAGCAGCTCCGTGTTGTGTTTAATCTAACTGAAAACGAAACTGTATTATTAAAATTCTGTGAGCTAGGAGAAGTAATGTTCCTCTCCGGCCTTCTTTTGGTGCAGTTGTCGATTTAATAGTATCTGTGAATTGTAGACTAATTGAACGGAGAGTTGTTTTTTAAAAAAACAACAACAACACCCTCCCTTTAATCTTTGTGCCCTTCAGTAGCACAGAATATTAAAAGAGCTGATTGTTCATTAGTTCTGTAATTTAAGCCTGTCTTGTGTTAATATTAATTTCAGGCAGAGTTTACAGGATGATCAAAACCTCTGGAATGTTTCTGAAGCCTTGGCTCACTTTATAGGAACCTGTTTTAATACATACCTGGCTTGTATTCCCGCTCCTGAACTTGTGATGGGTTTTTTTTTAATGCCACAAAGAAGAATGTGTGCTGTAAAAGTTTGGGATCCTCTCATAAAGTGGATGGTAATTCTGCAGTTTATCCTTCCCCCACACACACACACTCATTTACATACAGATGCCTAAATGAAGGTTTATTTACTTTTATCACATTTATATCTTACGGTTCCTGTGAGGCATTCGCAGCAGCATTATTACTCATCATTTTAGCCTCACAGTGACCACACTGTAAGATCACAGTTGGGCGGAGACAAGGTTACCAGCCAGAATTACCCAGTAAATCCAGAGTTTAGAAGTTATCCCCAATCCCCTACTTAATGATGTACTTGAAATATTTCTCTTTCCGAAAGAAGTACGCTCTGAAATAGTTATTCTTACAGGTGATTTTTGATCTCGCTTTCTATATGGAGAACAGAAAGTGGTGGAATTAATGATAAAGTAGAAGTTCCTAAACCTTGTTATTAAAAACCAGCCTCCTTTAGGCAAGCAGTTGGAGATGTGAGACACTCCGGCATACATACAAGCCTAGATATCGTGGTTAGTCACCAGGAATGAAGCAGGCTGAGCAATCTAAACATAATCTGTGTGATCAGAAATTCCACATCTGAAGGCAAAATATTTTTAAAACTTTCCACATCGAAACGGATGGCAGAAATCCGTAGAAGCGTTCCAAATAATAAGAGAAGCATCCTTCTCGGAATAGGAGACTTTAGACAGCGCAGCTAATGTTTCCTGAAGATTGCACTTACTTAATTTTCCTAACAGGAACACTGGAGCTAGGAAATTGATGTTACCTGGTGGTGAAGTCATTTGTTTGCATTTTAACTCTGCTCCCTGAAATCCTCATGCCTGCTTAAGTGTTAGAAATTGATGAGAAACCAAGTGACTTTGAGCTTTTTTTAAAAAATTGTTCCTATTTAATACAGTCAACAACAGCAAATGTAACCTTATTTTTTTTTAAAAAAAAAAAACACCCACAAGCAGTCAGCCCTTTTTTTTGGCATCGCAGCAGTCAAAATGTTTCCATTTCAAAAAACCTACATAAATAGAATTCTTCCCCTTGCAGAAGGACAATAAAGGGGAAACTCCAATGCCTCCCACAGGTATTAAATGATCAGTGTTAAGGTCCTTTCTTGTATCCCCAGGATTTGCGTTTCTAGTGGTGGATTAAAACGTTAAGGCACGGGAAAAACTCTCGATAAAATGCAGGCAATCCTCGGGTCACGACCGCATTTCCGTTGCTAAGCAAGGCAGCTGCTTAGTGAGTTTTGCCCCGACTTTTCTTGCTACAGTGGCTAAGTGAATTACACCGTAAGTTAAGTTAGTAACACGGTTTGTTCAGTCAATCCGGCTTTCCCATCGACTTTGCTTGTCAGACCGGGTCACAAAGGGTGGTTGACACGACCCCAGGGCACTGCAACCGTCATAAGTACATGCCAGTTTCCAAGCATCTGAATTCTGATCACATGACCATAGGCGATACTGCAACAGGACTGCCTGTACTGTGGCCACTCCTTCCCCCCCAATCAGATTTTTAGTCCATAGGTAATCCTTAGATCTAAGAAACAGTAGATACTGAAACAAAAAAAAACCACACTTTTTATAGGCAGGTTGTGCGGCTCAATTTCTCTACCTTGCGTGGATTTCAACTCCCAGAATTCCCCAGTCAGCTAGGGACTTCTGGGAGTTGAGGTCTATGCGTCTTGAAGCTGCCGGGGTTGAGAAACATTGGTTTGGCTGTAACCTTCCTGCCCAATTGAAGCTTATAAATATTTCTAGAAGAAGCTCAACGCTTCAGAATTTAATCATTCCAAATAAGACGTAACTTAGATACATCTTGCTGTGGCCACTGCTGATATTTTCAGCCACGGGTGTAGCTGACCAACTGGTCTTAATTGTTCAGGCATATTCGAATATGGAATGGCATTTCAGCCTGAATTCAGACGCACCCCCAAGCTGTGAACCTGCATCTTGAATTGAAGGGTAACTTTGTCCAGCTGAAGTTGAGTCCATATGCCTGGATCTGAGCACCTCCTTTTTGCCCTGTGCTAAAAACAGATCCTAGGGACGCGGTGGCTCAGTGGGTTAGGATGCTGAGCTTGTTGATCAGAAGGTTGGCAGTTTGGCGGGTCGAATCCCGAGTGCCGCGTAACAGAGTGAGCGCCTGTTACTCGTCCCAGCTTCTGCCAACCTAGCAGTTCGAAAGCACGTAAAAAATGCAAGTAGAAAAATAGGGACCACCACGGTGGGAAGGTAACAGCGTTCCGTGCGCCTTTGGCATCTAGTCATGCCGGCCACATGACCACGGAGACGTCCTCGGACAAGCGCTGGCTCTTTGGCTTTGAAACGGAGATGAGCACCGGCCCCTAGAGTTGGAAACGACTAGCACACATGTGCGGGGGAACCTTTACCTTTTTTAAAAACAGATCCTAATTTGGAACTCAGCAGTTTGATGGAAAGGAAATACAGAACTGAAGATTGTTGGCATAATGGTGGCACTGTTTAGTTTTGGCCTAGCGTTGTAACTTTAAAACATGGTTTATTGAATAAGCTTTGTTAGCTAAGCTCATGGAATCTGTCTATATCTATCTAGCTATCCATACATCATCTAGCTATCCATCCAACCATCTTTATCTATCTTTACCTATCTTACCTAGCTCTAGCTATCTATCCCTATTTATCTACACCTATCTATTTTATCTATGTCTGTCTGCCTGCCTGCCTGTCTATCCCTTTTTGTCTACACCTATCTATCTTATCTAGCTCTATTTATCTTTCCATCCATCCCTATCTATCTAAATCTATCTAATCTAGCTCTGTCTCTATCTATCTATCTATCTGTATCTAATTTATTTGCTGCCCATCTTGTAACAAAACTACTCTGGGCAGCTTACAGCATTAATTAAATCATAATTAGCTACTCATAGTCACTTCGAACTGCGAGATGGGTGGCAAATAAATTTGATAATAAAAAAATGTTTTATAAATAGTAGACGGGAATGGCCTCAGGCCTTAGAAATGGATCTAGAACGTAGAGCAACATAGCCTTTCAACTGAAGCAAGAATCATAGTGGTTTCCTTAGCAAGCCAGAGATGCACCAGGGTTTGAAGTTGGCTAACGGTTGTTGCCTTTAGAGCCACGAAAAGGTAGAATCTGATATAATGCTGGTTTATTCCTGCTTACAGTCATCACTAGTGGGGAGAGCCAAATGGGTGGTTAACCGTGACTCAGGAGATATTTCATGTGGCCGATATACCAACAATAATCCTGGGAGAATTCATCCCCGCCCAAGGTCACAGATTCTCCCATGAGTCTTGTGATATATGACTATCCGTTGGCATTTTCTTTTTATTGCAGTTTCTAAAAGAAGCAAGATAATTGGCCTGGGTTCTGACGAAACTCTGTGTAAACCTGTGCAGAAAGTGTAAAAGTATGGAACACTGGATACGATCAGTAAACCGTGACACACTCCTAAAACTTTCCTAGCCACATATTACGACATCGTCTTTAATTCTACCGGGGTGATGCCAACTCCTTGGGAAATTCCTGACTGCTGAACGTAGCCCAGTGACTAAGTTTTAAGATCTCCGTCTTGTTTTTTTTCACTTCTTGAATTTGGAGCACTCGATGGTTTGAAAGACTTACTCTAGTTTGGCTTTGAAAGTTTGCCTTAAAGACAAGGAAGCAGCAAGCTGGTTTATTAGTGTTTGCCTGCACAACTAAATGGTCAAACATTTACTCGGCTGACCTTCTGCAGAAGCTTGAATGCATCAGGCACACACCCGTGAAACCGAACCAAGATTTGTACACTGTATGTCCGAACCCTCATGAGAGATTTCTATTCTTGTTAGTAGTAAAATTAATAGTCGTACCTAATTATATCCATATTACTATGTGTATTTTGTGGGTGGTCTCCTGCTCCAGCCAGATCTTCATGGCTTCACCAAATCATGTGAATTCATGATGGTGATGTTCTTGACCCAAGCTTAAAACAGAATCAGAGAATAAGAATTGGAAGGGTCCTTAGAGGTCACCTAGTCCAACCCTCCCGCTCAAGCAGGAGAACCTATACCACCTCAGATAAGTGACTGTCTAGTCTCTTCTTAAAAACCTCCAGTGTTGGAGCACCCACAACTTCTGGAGGCAGGTTGTTCCACTGGCTAATTCTTCTAACGGTCAGGAAATTTCTCCTTAGTTCTAGGTTGCTTCTCTCCTTGATCGGTTTCCATCTTGTCTTGTCCTCAAGTGTTTTGGAGAATAGATATATTCTCCAAAAACAGCATAGACTAATTCAAGTCTATTTATTTAACTGACATTTTATTGGCTGCTCTGGTCTTTTTTTTTTTTTAACCTTCCGAGCAGAATAAATTAACACTCAGGTTTATACAAAGTTAAGTTTGTTTCTATGTTTATATTGTAAATGGTCTTCTCTTGACCTGAAAACCTCTTTGAAGGTTAGAATTGTCAGTTGGGAAGTCCGTCTCGGATGGAGTCGCTCTGATGGGGAAAAAAAAGTGGTGATTCTCCTAAATTAGATATCCTGCCTTCCATTTATGCTTCTGTTGCATTAAAATTTATTACCGATTGGCAGTCCCCGTTATCGGCTGTATCGCAGTCTTTATCATCCTACCTTTACCCTTGTGCGTATTCCCTTGGAGTGACTTTTAAGCACTTGCTGGAAGTGAAAAAGATGTATTTTTTAAATTTATTTTTATTTATTTACAAATAACTCGAGGTGGTGAACGTATCCGGCACACCTTCGTCCTCCCAATTTTCCCCACCGCAACAACAACCTTATGAGGCGTGTTGGGGCGAGAGAGAGAGAGAGTGCCCAAATGCAATGCAAACTCTTGTGGTGCCAGCCACTAACGGTGGAAACCAAGGTTGCGCAAGTGGTTTTGCTGATCCATGTACGCCGTGTGTCATCACGGACATCCATCTGTCTGAATGTGTGTCCTAGGTAAAGTGGTTATCTTTGTAGCCGAACAATCAACAACAATCAACATCTCCTTTGTGTGTTATTCTTGATGTTTCTTTTTCAAGCTTTTGTTGCTCTGTTGGGCCTTTGCTAACTATATTCAATATTGGGATAGGAGTGGTGACCTCAATTTGAAAGAAAAAAACAACAGTCTTTCTTCCTTTCCTTTTTCTTAGGATGGGAGGACTGTCGCATGCTCATTTGCTGAAGGAGAGGTGTTTTTTTGTGTTTTTTTTACTAGCTAAGGGCATAACTCTTATTTGGGTTAATTTCCTCTTTTTTTTTTCCTTTCCTGTTTAAAATGTTTGTTTCCTTTGTAGTTCTGGCCAAGTTGACTGCCTTACGTTGGCTGCAGTTGTAGGGAACGGTGCTGCCTTTCTATCTGATGCTTCTTTCAGGCTGCAGTGCGATATGCGGTGGAAAATATATAATATAATCTGAATAACAGAATAACGGTTGGAAGGGACCTTGAAGGTAGAATAGAATAGAGCTGGAAGGGACCTTGGAGGTCTTCTAGTCCAGCCCCCTACTCAAGCAGGAGAACCTACACCGTCTCAGACAAGTGACTGTCTAGTCTCTTCTTAAAAACCTCCAGTGATGGGAGCGCCCACGATTTCTGGAGGCAAGCAGTTCCACTGGTTAATTGTCCTCACTGTCAGGAAATTTCTCCTTAATTACAGGTTGCTTCTCTCCTGGATTGGTTTCCATCTGTTATTCTTGTCCTGCCTTCAGATGCTCTGGAGAATAGAAAGAATAAGAATAAGAATAAGAATAGAATAGAATAGAACAGACAGATTGTAGAATAGAGTAAAATATAGAATAGAATTAGAGTAAAGTAGAACAGAACAGAACACTGTGGAATAGAATAGAGTAAAGAATAGAATAGAATAACAAGAATAGAATAGAATAGAATAGAATAGAATAGAATAGAATAGAATAATAGGGTAGGGTAGAAGAATAGAGTAGGAGTAGAATAGAATAGAATAGAATAGAATAGAATAGAATAGAATAGAATAGAATAGAATAGAATAGAATAGAATAGAATAGAATAGAATAGAATAGAATAGAATAGAATAGAATAGAATAGAATAGAATAGCTGGAAGGGAACTTGGAGGTTAGGGTTCTATATAAAGTAGCCTTTATAAATTTATCCAACCAACTAGCCGTTCCTAAACCTCCCCATAGCAGATATAAATAAAATTCAGTTTTTTCTCTCCAGTAAGAAATATATCATTTCTGTCCAGGGAGGAAAAAAAGGAACCATTGAAGGTTGTTTTAACCATCAGGATTTATAATCCAAAGTGTTCCGTATGTTTCTTCTACAAGAAAATAAATCCACCATACAGTTCTGAAAGCCAGTATTTGTATTCAAAATTCAGACAGGCCAAATTTAGAATAGTGGAAGCAGGCGATTTTAAAGAAGGCTCCTGCCACCTTCCTTCAGCCTGTTGGAGCAGAGAGGGAAGCAGACGGATCCGTTAAAGCAGAATGCCTCGATTGAAATTTGTCGCGTGTAGTAACCAGGCGGTTAAAAAAGGGAAGATTTTAAAAAAAAAAACCCCGTAAAGCGGTTATTATAAGAAGTGTTCTGTGTTTTAAGAGGCAGAGCTATTTTAAGGGGAAAACTTAATTGAGGCAAGCGCGCTTAAAAGTCTGCGCAGAAATTTTAACCTCTCTTCGCACACTCTGCTTAATGGAAAGAAAGGGGTGTGCGGGAACGCATAGATTGTGTTGCTCCCTCCTGGGAGGAGGTTTCAAAGTATTTCTAGCCGGACTCCCCGATTGTGTAGTAGCTTTGTTCCCTACGCCACCCGTCTGGTAAACTCGCCAGATTCGTTTTTCCCGCCATGCAGAACTAGACTGTTGTTTCTCTTTGTCCTGTAATATATGTGGGTATATGCATAATTCTGTATGTATTTTTGTCATATTTGTGTAGTGTATATTGGAGGTGGTGGTGACCCCTTGAGAGCTGAGTGTGACGAAATTTCATTTTAATGTATGCCGATTAGTGTACATTCAAAGTGACAATAAGGTTTATTCTGTTCTGTTCTGTTCTGTTCTATTCTTTCTGTTATTCTATTCTATTCTATTCTATTCTATTCTATTCCATTCCATTCCATTCCATTCCATTCCATTCCATTCCATTCCATTCCATTCCATTCCATATTTTCTATTCTATTCTATTCTATTCTATTCCATTCCATTCCATTCCATTCCATTCCATTCCATTCCATTCCATTCCATTCCATATTTTCTATTCTATTCTATTCTATTCTATTCTATTCTATTCTATTCTATTCTATTCTATTCTATTCTATTCTATTCTATTCTATTCTATTCTTTCTGTTATTCTATTCTATTCTATTCTATTCTATTCCATTCCATTCCATTCCATTCCATTCCATTCCATTCCATTCCATTCCATATTTTCTATTCTATTCTATTCCATTCTATTCCATTCCATTCCATTCCATTCCATTCCATTCCATTCCATATTTTCTATTCTATTCTATTCTATTCTATTCTATTCTATTCTATTCTATTCTATTCTATTCTATTCTATTCTATTCTTTGTTTTCCTATTCTATTTATTCTATTCTAATTTCTATTCTATTGTACTATTCTATTCTTTCTGTTATTCTATTTAGTCTATTCTAATTTCTATTCTATTCCATTCCATTCTGCTCTAATTCTATCCTATCCTATCCTATCGTTTTGTTTTGAATTTCCAACCATGCTGAAAGCAAGCAAGTTATCAGAGACACAAATAACTTGAGTTTTTATCCTGCATAGTGTTGCCTTCCGGAAGGTGACTCTATGTTTCTTATTTAATCCCATTACACTGGTTAACCTCCACAATGCCTTCAAGTCTCACAATGTAAATAAACAACCTATCGCCAGGCTTTTGAGGCTGAGAAGCTGATAACAGGACTGCCTCGGTGGGGTTGTCTGTATTGTATTTTTTATTTTTTTAATTTGGGGGGAATACTTGTCAGGATTTTTTATTTTTGGGGGGGGAGACGTATTAAATTGTGGAGCGTTCCTCTCTCTTCCAGGGTAAAGGGTTGAAGTTACTGGATAGTAACTACAGCAGCCGTTCATTTAGTGACCATTCAAAGTTACGACGGCACCGGAAAAAGTGACTCACGACCATTTTTCACCCTTTACGACCATTTCAGCATCCCCAGGGTCACGTGATCAGAATTCAGAGGCCTGGCAACTGAGTCACATTGATGACAGTTGCAGCCTCCCAAGGGGTGACATGATCCCCTTTTGCGACCTTCTGACAAGCAAAGTCAGTGGGGGAAGCCAGCTTAACAACCACACTACTAATTTAACACTTATAGTCATTCACCTAAGAAGTTGGGCAAGAAAGGTCGTAAAACAGGACAAAACTCACTCAACCAATGTCTCGCTTAACAACATAAACAGCATTGTGGTCATATGTCGAGGACTAACTGTATAACGTTGTGCCAGAATGCTGGTTGCTATTAAGTCTGAATTCTCTGTGAAAGTCAAAACGGGGGCCTTTTCCAAATTGTTCCAAATTTTAGCTTATTTCCCCCCCCATAATAAAATTATGGCATAACAAGAGGAAGAAAAAGGGGGAGACAGTTTGACTTCAACTAAGACAGTATGAAAGTAAAAACAATGTACATGTTTTCCTGAATATTACAACCGATTATTTTGGCTGATGTGGTTAATGTGATTTTTTTTTCTGCTCTGCTTGGCTTGTAGGAGCTTGAAGAAATCCGCAAATGTGGAATGAAGAACTTCCGTAATATCCAAGTTGATGAAGCTAACTTATTGACTTGGCAAGGGCTTATCGTTCCCGTGAGTGTGAAAGAAACCTCTTGCAATTGTTAAAATGCATCAGGAGCTCTTAATTTTCCTAAATACCCCAAAATGTTTTAAGTTGGTCCTTGCAGAACTGGTGGAGCAAATCAGTCGATTTTCTTAAGAAAAAAAAATATATATTTCCATTGCAGGTTTCGGAGGAATGCCACCCCGATAATTAAATTAGCTGCCATCCACCTTTGCGTAAAAATAGTATTTATAATTTAGAAAGCCCTTAAGCCTCTAAATAATTGTGCAGTGGTTAAAAAAAATAAAAAGAAAGGGAGGTCCCCATTGTGCAGTTAACAAGACACAAGAGCAAAGGAAAAAAATGGATGTGAAGGAAAAACGAAAAGCACACCACAACTCTTAAAAACTTCAAAGTGGGCCTTAGAATAGCCAGCCAAAATAGCAACTAAGGAGACTGTGATGTGGGTTTATTGTTAGCACCTCAGAGAATCCCAGCTTTCAGTGTAATAATGTAGGTATGTGAAACCTACGTAGAATTTATTTCAAGAAATTTAGATTTCATTCCCTAGCACAGAATTTGATTTATATCTGTCCCTCACATCCCACAGGTTTTGGGCAGGACAGGAAATGCTCTCATAAGGTAGTCCTTGACTTACAGCCATTCATTTAGTGGCCATTCAAAGTTAACAGCAACACTGAAAAATGACTTAGGACCGTTAACTGCATCACATGATCAAAATTTGGGCACTCGGCAACTGGCATGTACTTAACAACTGTTGCATTGTCCTGGGGTCATATGATCACCGTTCGTAACCTTTTCACTTAATGACCACATGACTCCTTTAATGCTTGCAGTAATTCACTTAAGAACCGCGGCAAAAAAAAGATCATAAAATGCAGCACCAGCCACTTAACAAACTGCTTCGTTTAGCGACAGAAAATGTGAGCTCAATTGCAGCCGTACGTTGAGGACTACCAACTTGTAATTCTTGGTTTCAAAAGTGACTTCCTTGATGGCCCCCGAGAGTCGCTTTTCCAAATGGTAAAGGACATGAGGACTGGCTGCGTGGCCAGAGAGCTAATTTCCAGGATTAAAGATCTGCCCCACATAAATTTAAAACCCATTTTTATTTATTTCAAGCTTTGTGTCTCTTTGGAGAAGCAACAGCCTCAGTTGTCACAGAGTTTTTGTTGTTTTTTTCCCTTGCCTCCCTCCTTGCAAGCAAGCGACCCGATCAAATTTCCCCTGCTATTAAAACAAACAAGGAAATTTCAAATAAATGAGCAAGGTTTCAAGCTGTTACTTGATAGGAAAAAGTAGAACTCAGCTCTGGCTCCTTTCACTCCCAAGGGTTTTTTATTATTATTATTATTATTGTTATGATGATTTTATTTGATAAAGGCTTTGATTTCATTCTGATAAAGGCAAGAATGGTTTTGTCAAAGCCTAAATCAAGGCTGTGAGGTTGGAGGGTCAACCTGATATGTAGCAGGAGATGCCTGGGACAAAGAAAGATAAAGTGAAACTCCTAATATACATCACACATTTGCAGCACACAAACGCGTGGTGCTCACCACCTTTGTGTTGAACCGAGAAACCATCCGTCAGCAACTGAAGTCATTTGATCTTTGCCCTTCAGGTGGAACTCAAAAGGCACTTGGGGGGGGAGAATGTGCTCACCCTGCAATCTTGGGTGTCATCTAAGGACCACTTTTAATGCACCAAACCTGGACCCTCCTTTAACTCCTAAATAAAGGCAGTCCTTGACTTCCAGGAGCTCATTTAGTGACCATTCAAAGTTACCACGGCACTGAAAAAAGTGACTTATGACCATAGTAGCATCAGCTGTCATAAGTCAAGGACTGCTTGTATTCAAAAGTTGTGTCCATGAGTGAATAATTTATTCTGAAGGATATATTTTCTGTCTCTTTTTTCCACACAAATAATAATGATGATGATGATGATGATGATGATGATGATGATGATGATGATGATAATGTTGGAAGTGACCTTGGAGGTCATCTAGTCCAACCCCATGCTCAGGCAGGAAACCCTATACCATTTCGGACAAATGGCTGTCCAGTCTCTTCTTAAAAACTTCCAGTGTTGGAGCATTCACCGCTTCTGGAGGCAGGTGGTTCCACTGGTTAATTGTTCTCACTGCCAGGAAGTTTCTCCTTATTTATCTCTATTCCCCCAGGCTTCCCCCCCCCCCACCTCCCCCAATCCTAAATCTTGAATGTGTTACACTCCCAGAATGAAGGAGTGAATATTCTCCATTGTCTTTGAATAGAGATACTTTAAAAAAAATTGTCCAGTTGTATCTTGCAGTTCTGTTGTGGGTGGCTTCCATTTCTTTTTAACAAGTCACTGCTTAAAGAATAATAATCCTTCAACTGTTTTGCCCAGATGCTACTATTACAAGATAATCCCTCCTGCAGCTTTTGTCAGTACATTCATAATCTTTTTTGTCTTCTGTAAATCGTATTGAATCTGCATGGGTGTGAACACTCCTTTGTGGTAAACTTTTATTTCATTTCAAGCAGTTGTTGTGCAGGCACCCTTCTCAAAGCCAGAACTCTGGGCCACTTACCACCCAAGAACAAAACGATATATACAGCAATAAAAACAAGAGAAACAGTATAAAAAGCCCAAAGTTAAGACACCCACCTTCCCAGCTTTTCAGGAGATTGCATAAAACTGGCTCTTGCTGATAAAGATTGCAATATGTGCGTTTTTAAAAAAAAATAATAATCAGATTTTAAAAATAAAATAAAATAAAGTGAGTCACATTGCTAAAAATGAGGGTGGGGGGAAGCAGGGAAGAGAGACTTTAAGAAAAGGGCCAGTGAGGATGGTTTTGAAAAGACTAGATTTAGGTCTAAAAACATATCACTAATAGTAACACAAACCCACCAAAGTTTTTTTTCTTTCTTTTTCTGTTTTTCTGCTTCCTTCGTTCTCAACTTATCCTTCTGTGGCCCTGCAAGAATCCTTTTAAAAGAATCCTTAAAAACTTTTTATTTTTTTAAGTGATGGATCTCATCCAGGTAATCCTCGACTTGCAACCGCAACGGAGCCCCAGATGTACGTTGCCAAACGAAACATTTGTTAAGTGACTTCTGCCCCATTTTAACAACCTTCCTCGCAACCTTTGCGTGAAGTTGGCGAATCTGGCTCCCCCATTGACTTTGCTGGTCGGAAGGTCGCCGAAGGGGTCGCGTGACCCTGGGTCATTAGTACATGCCAGTTGCCGAGCCATCTGAAGTTTTGATCACGTGACCATTGGGGATGCTGCAGTGGCCGTGTGGTAAACGGTCATAAATTTTCGGTGATGCTGTCCCTTCAAACGGTGGCTTAAAAGAACGGTCATAAGTCGAGGACTTCCTGCATATCTGAGCACTTCTTCATTCAGCTTTCCTCTGAATTCATTCTTTTATTGCCTGGGGCCGCTTTTCATACCTTCTCTGTTGCTCCCCGTAGGACAATCCTCCATACGACAAGGGTGCGTTCAGAATCGAAATCAATTTTCCTGCAGAGTACCCATTCAAACCTCCCAAGATCACATTTAAAACGAAGATCTATCACCCTAACATTGATGAAAAGGGGCAGGTCTGTCTGCCTGTAATTAGTGCTGAAAACTGGAAGCCGGCCACTAAAACCGATCAAGGTAAGAGACCGCGAGGAATTGATTGCCATACTAAATCTCCTTTTGGGAAGGGGTTCTCTGTCCTGGATCTCCAAGCACAAGCCACAAGCGTGCTGGGCCGTCTAAATCTTTAATGGAATCATCTTTGAGGGCAAAGGAATTCTGGATTTTTTCTTCTCCTTCCCTCCCTATCTTAAGTTTAAAATTTGAATTGTGTTCTGTACCAGCCTGCTACCGGCCCTGCAGAAAAGGCAGGGACAACCCCTTTACAAACGGCAAGAGGCTGGAACTAAGCCTGCCAAATTTATTAACATAAAACAGAGCAAAACAAGACACGAACCATGAAACAGGAGCTATTCAAGCAGTTGCCTTCAGCAAACCAGCCCTCCCACGCATTCCCCTTTTATACAGTTCAGGGCGTGGCTTCTCTCTGCCTCCTTCCGAGGTGCCCCATTGCCTTCCTCTGTTTACTCCTGATTGACTGCCTCCTGCGTCGGGCGTTCTTGAACAGGGCCAGCTGTGGGTCATCTTCATCCACGCTGTCAGACTCACACAGCTGGGTCTCCACCAGGTGGGAGGGGCCTGGCTGAGGGCTCTCATTAGCAAGCTCTCCAACCCCCTCAGCAAGCTCTTCAACACCCCCCTCCTCCTCCTTCTCTGAGTCGTCCGACCCAACTGCTGAACCCACAGGCTGACCCTGAATCACAACAAATTGATCGCAAAGAATTTTTTTAAAAAAGGAGAGATTTAGCACCCTTTCAGCCAATTCTTAAATGGTTTGTTCTAATAGTCCAAAATGAGCTTGATTTTCCTCAGCCAGCAGTCTTTTATTTGCACGTCTACTTGAGTGTGGTCTCAGAAGAGTTTCTCTCTTGTGTTTCAGGAAAGGAAAAGCTTTACACACCCATTATTTTGCACACACAGAGCAGTTCCTCCATTCATAAATCTGAATGTACCGCCCGTGCGGTGGTTGACCCGGTTAATCAAATAAACCAGTGATGATTGTCACATGTAATGGCTCCAGATGTAACGTAGCTGTTCCATTTTGCTTTGAAACAGGTCCCATCAAACCCAGACAATGGTGGGTTTATTTAGCCAGCCGTGGCCAAAGCTTGGCTTGTAGGCTGCATTCAACCTTTTAAGGACAAAGTTGAGCCAGAGCCTAAAAAGCAGCAGTTCGTGCGAATGCTTTCATTTCCGTTGGCATTCAGTTCAGATTTTAAACACGATCGCTTACATGATGGCTTTTCGGTCGTGTGTTCGATACGTGCGTCGGAAACTTGCCCAGTTTCTCTTTCGTTAAAGAATAGAATTTGGAAAACATGTCCGGAGGACTTAAGTATTATTACCATTTCCAAAGATTTGAGTGCCATCTGCTCACAATCGCCTGAACTGCGAGATGGGGGGGGGGGTGGCAAATAAATTTGATAACCTATGTACAAATCAATGAATCCACAGCCTTGGGAATCTGTCCTTAGCGAATCGATGGTTCTGCCTCTCTTTCACAGCCACACTGATCTCTCTCTTTCTCCTCCTTTCCTTCCTTCCTTCCTTCCTTCTTTCCTTCTCTTCCTTCCTTCCCTCTTTCCCCCTCCCCCTTTTTCTTTCGACAGTAATCCAGTCCCTCATAGCACTGGTGAACGACCCCCAGCCAGAACACCCCCTTCGGGCTGACTTAGCCGAAGAATACTCTAAGGACCGTAAAAAATTCTGTAAGAATGCCGAAGAGTTTACAAAGAAATATGGTGAAAAGCGACCAGTGGACTAAAAAAAACAAAAAACACAACACAACAAAAACAACAAAACAACAACAACAAAATCCAACACCTGACCGAGTTGATGTCAGCAATGTGTGATAGAAGAGCTGAAGAAGTGCATTTCAGACACACCCACAAAGCAGGACTCTCTATGGAAATTGACAAGTGTCACCTCTTGGTGTTAACTTGTGGCTGTTAACTAACTTTCTACCATTTCTTAATCAAAAGTGGTCTAGGTAATCTGTAAAGAAAGGATTAAAAATTTAAGATGTTCTAGTTCTGCTTTCTTTGTTTAAAATCACTGCTTTAATGTACTTTTAAAGAATGCTGTTTCTTTTTTTCTTTTTCTTTTTCTCCTCATCACAATTTATCAGGAAGAAAAAAAAAGTCTTAGGCTTATAACTTGCCCTTAAAAATTCAGAAGGTCATGGCTGTTATTTCTTATTTTCCTTTGCAATTCTCTTTTTTTTTCTTCCCCCATTTTTGGGTTGCCCCTTATCCTTCCCTCCTCCCTGCTCCCCCCCCCAAGACGAAAGCAAAACCACACCTACTTAGCCCAAAAAAAAAGACATTTGGGGGAAAAATGAGCTGTTTCTTTCCCCTTTTCCCTGTCTTAAAACGTTGCACTGTGTTTCGCGGACGTGGGTCCAAGTTTTCTCTCGACTTCAGTTTTGCCGTGTCAAAATCCGGGCCACATGTACTACGTACCACCAGGATTGGCCCCCAGATCTTTTTCGTAAATCTGGCTGAAGTGGTTACAATAACGTTTATTAAATGGGGAGAACGCCAAGATTTGTGCGCATGAATGAATTGTAGCACCTGGCTTACATTCTGTTTAGGGGGAGGAAATTTCGGCACAAAATATTCTTTAGCAAAGGAATAAGCGAAGTGTAATTTTCTCTCTCTTCCCCCCTCCCCCCCCTTTTTTTTTTTAAAAATTTTTTTTTTACTCGTCACCTTTATTCTTAAGTATCTATGCAGACTACCTAGAATAAAGGACTCGAGTCCATTTGCAAGAATTTCAAATAGGGGACCAAGAGGTACCGAAACAATCAGTCTACCAACCCGTCAAAACCCAGTTCCCTGTCCTGTACGCCTCCAAGCTGAGAAACCTAACTGGAGAAATCCTTGAAAAACTTCAAAGTTCTGAGAAACAGAAAACCTAGTCACAAAGTCTCTTCAACCTAACCTCTTTCCCTGTGCAAACGACAAAGCTTATTTTCTCCTAGTAATGGGTTGGTTTGCTCGATCCTTCGTCCAAGACGTAAGCAATTTCCATTAAGCAATAACCCACCCATCGTGAAATTGAGCAGTGGCCTTTCTGCGTAAAAAAAAAAAATTACCTGTCTACAAAAAAAAAAATTAACCTGTCCACAGAATTAATATTGATTCAGGGGGGCCTTGATTCAACCCAACCCAAGTTAAGGGGATAAAGTTTTTTTCCCCGGAGATCCCAACTGCCCTGTTTAATGTAGTGTTGCGTTTTAGGGTGGGCAAAATGCAACTTGGTTACGTGACACAATGATGAACCCACCCCCTGGCTGCTCAGTTTTAAAATGCCTGGCTTTCTGTGATGGAAAAAAAAACGCAGTGAAGAAAAAAAAAGGTATCGATTCTGTTTGGCATGTCTTTGTTTTCATAGCTCGCTCAGCATTTCGTTGGGTTTTAATTTTTCAGGAATCTGGAATCCTTGTTCGGTCTTTGCCGTCTTTAGGGACAAATGTACGGTTGGAGAGCAGTAGAAATAGCATTTCAGGTTTTAATTATTTTTGCGTACACCCTTCCGTCTTCTCCACTCCAGCTTTTGATTTTAAACTGTTCAAGATTGACAGCCAAGTACCTCTGTTGGAAAAGTAGGGGAAAAAAAGGCAGGTTTTTTTTTTCCTTATCAGTTGGGGTATGAAACATCTGTTTTAAGTGTTCTTAGACACATTCTTTGGTAGGCAATTAAAGTTAAAAAAAAACTTAACTGGACACTTGCATTTCCTTAATTGTGTGTGTAGGCTTGGTGACCAGCACTGTCTATTACCGAAATCTCCACAACTTTTGTGTCTTCATTTGCAGAAAGTTGGAACTGACTTTGTTTCATTCACGCTCACTCAGATTCAAAATAAACAAAAAAAATGCCAAATTTTACCTGTCAAACTGAAGTGTATGTAAAATCCTGCATTGCATGACGTGAAAAAGAGCATGTCTTTTTCTTATTTTCTTTTTTTGTAAGTTGTTCCACATGCAGCTCTGTACTCTTTTTTTTACTTTGAGAGTGGTGGTGGTGGGGGAAAGTCAATCTTTCTTTTTTATATTGCAGATATCTCCGGTTGAGTTGCAAACATGTCGACAGATGCTTTCGGAGCAGAGAAAGCACAAATTTGGATAATTTTAAGCAGCTCGCATTCAGAATCTCCTTCTGATCTTGGTTAATTTGAACCACAGGGAATGTAAACAATCTACTAACTTTTCCCCTGTGGGTCAGACTCTTGCATTCAACCCATAAAGGTCTGCAAATGATGCCTTTTCCTCGATTTTCTGCTACCGATCTAGAGAGTGCCCTTATTATCTTTCCTGGCAACCCAAATGTAATCTCCTGGGCTAGATCTGCAGCTAAAAAAGGCTTGCTTCTCTCAAAGAACATCTTAAAATATCCCAGCCCACCCTGCTCCGATATCTATGAGATTCCCCATTTCCTTTTCTATTCATCCACCTCCTGGCTTCAAAAGTCATAGGACTCCAAAATGGCATGATCCTCACCAAAAAAACCCCTCAAACCAGGGAAGTTTTGAAGACGAGATTGATAGCGGAGGGCCTGTTTTGATGTACCCGAGAGGCGATTTAGAACATAGAATCCTAAGGGACCTCCGAGGTCTTCCAGTCCCAACTCTGCTCAAGGCAGGAGACCTTATACATCCCGGGTCAAAGGTTGTCCAGGTCTATGTTTGAAAACCTCCCGTTCTCATTTCTGCAAGAGAGGTGAGCAGATGGATTTGCCCAAACCAAATTTTCCAGCTGCTTGCTGATTCTTTTGCTTCTGACACTTGGCTTGTTAACCGGTCTTGCTGTCTCGTTCTGGCTGTTTGGACGTAGGAAGAAATTAGCTTTGTTAGAATTAAGATTTTGAAGCCATGGACTGACTGGTTTAAATGCTTCGGTGGCAAATGACCAAATTTTGACCAGGTGACCCCATGTGGGGATGCTCTCTTACGTGGAAGGACCAACTGGAACTCACTTTTTTAAAGTCCCATTTTAACTAAATGAATAGTTGTAAGCTGAGAATTTTACCTGTACGGTATTTTTGAAATAATGACTTTTTGATGAATGGATTAACTAAATAACACTATTGTACTTCTGTGTGCTAAGCTGAATCAATCCTTCCTCTCTTCCTTTCCTTTCTTCTTTTCCTTTCCTCTTTCTCCTCTTTCTTTTTCTCTTCTTTCTTTTCTTTCTTTCTCACCTCCCAAGCTTATCAACTTTCTTGACATCTATCCTGGCCAATGTTTGTTTGTTTTGTCAACATAATTTAAGTAGCACTAGTTAAAATGCCCAGCAAATTCTCTCTTTTGTTTCTGTTATATAAGAACAAACTAGCCAAATTAGGTTGGTATATAGTACATAAGATAGCTAGAAAGGAGAGGTAGATTTTTCTTTCATCCATCTTAAAACATGGCTAAATGCTGGCACATTCTGCCACCGCTGTTAATGCTCCTTTAGTTTCAACTAGTTGCAGGCCAGAGGAGTGACTGGAAGAAACTCAAATCTTCCAAACTGCTCCCAACCAAATGCAGAGCTAATTAGTAAGCAGTTATTTATCCATAGAAAAGAGGGTGTGTGTGTGTGTGTTTTAAAAAAATCTAGTTTAATTCACCATTAGCCCCAGAGTAATTACATGAATAAATAATAATTCAGTGTCAATAGAGAACTCCAAGAAGCTTGTGGGAATTAACAAGAGTCCCAGAATTGATTTGAATGTTTAAACAATCAGCCAAAGGAATGTAATTCTCAAAGTATAAACATTATATTGGAGACCTATTACAGATAATACTCAACTTAGGACCTCCAACAGTTTAGGACCAGAATTTCCATTGCTTAGAAAGGCAGTTGTAAGTTGAGGCTCACCTGTGCAATGTGAAATAAGAAAGAGAAGTAACAGCAGCCTTTTTATACTTACTGGATCACAGCTGGGATTAGGAACCTCCTGTGGAAGTCCAGGCTAAGTTTCATCTTTTAAAACAGGAAATTTGTTTGTTTCACCGGGCGGTGAAACAAACCTTGAGAAAGGATCATCTGTGTAAAAGGGTTTGCACAAAGCAACTGAGCGTGCAAAAGGGGGGAGCATTCAATTACCCAAAGACTGGTTTATTTTATTTTTCAAGCCTGGGAAGGCTTACCTAAACAACAGCTTGCTTTTCTTTATTTTTTGAGATTAAACCACCATCAACCCAAGGCTTAAAAAAAAAAAAATTCGGAACACTCCAAACCCTTTTTCTTCCTCCTAACAAGCATTCGTAACGTTTCGATTATGTCTTACAGATAGAAGAGATAACTTGATTCGACCTGTTCTATTTGCTATTCAAATGGTTGGGTTTGGGGGGTGTTTCCCCCCCCCGCTAATCCTTAAAGAAAAATCGCCGTGTTACTAAGCGAGAACAACCTAAAAATAACATTTTGATTCTTCCAAATGCCTTTCTGCCTCAGAATACGATGCAGAAAGAGAGACTTAACCTGGCTGGGTTCGTACATCATGCCAAGCCTAGGCTTGTTTTAATTGTGATTTGTTGGAACCAGGCCCCAGAGCTTGCCTCTGGCATGAAAACAATTGTCACGTTAAAGCACAATCCAGGAATGCACTGATGATGTTACCTAGTTGGGTCACGAAACGTCTGCAAGAAAAGCAGCAAGCTCAGAGGGCACCAAGCGCCCCTCATTTCAACCCTGAGTTACTTAAATATTCTCCCCTCTCGATATACCCTAAAATGCCAGGTCTATGCTGGCATTTCTGTCAAGAACAACGCCGTCATTCTCGCCTGCTTCTATAACCATCATCTCTGGAGATCCCGCTCCGCACGTTGCGTGAAGACAACCACAGTCCCGAGTTCTCCCTCTTGAGATTCTCCAGTTGCAAAAATAATAATAATAAAACGGGAGGAAGAAGCACTCTCTTGCCTGCAGAGAGGGCAAAAAGTTCCCGAAGATCTTCTGCTCCCACCGGAACCATCCCTGATCCAGCATCTTCCCAGGATGCAGTTCAACACGGGAGCGTCCATCGCCGAGGGGGGTCAGATGGCGAGATCTTTGAAGGCACAGAGCTGAATATTCCTGATCCTGTAATGTTTCTGGAGCTCCGGGTTGGTTAAGGTCTCGAGTTCGTGCCGGCGTTCCCACGACTGCGAAAAGTCATCCGGGCCTTCTCCGCAACCTCCAGTCGGGGGGATGCTGGGGTAGCCTGGATGAGTCATGAGTTCGAGCGTCACCGTCCGGAGTCCTTGATCAGGACATAAGAATGAAGATGGCGGAGGAGACGTCGAGTCCTCTTTGGCCCGATGAGCGGTGGTGGCATTATCAATAGCCTCTAAGATGCTCTGGACGGACATGTTTTTCCCCATGGTGCTGAGGCCTATATATATATCTGGCCACCTAGAAGCGGTAGACAAAAACCTGCTTAAATCTCCGACATACAGGTAATCTTCAACTTACAACAGCTCGTTTAGCGACTGTCCAGAGTTGCAACGGCATTGAAAAAAGGGACTGGTGGCCAGTTTTCACTCTTAATGGCCGTTGCGGCATCCCCGCGGTCACATGATCAAAATCCAGACGCTTGGCAACCGGCTTGCATTTACGACGGTTACCGCGTCCCTGGGATCCCCTTTTGCGACCTTCTGACCAGCAAAGTCAATGGGGAAACTCGATTCATTGAAACAACTGTGTTCCCAACTTGACAACTTAACAGCTGTGGCAAGACAGGATGTAAGAGGGCAAAACTCGCTGAACAAATGTCTGGCTTAGCAACGGGAATTTTGAGCCCTGCCTGTATAAGGCATCCTTTGCTGAAGACTTTCTTAATAATCAATATTTTTCCAAAAGGCAACTGGACTTTGTTTGTTTTTCCCCCACCCACCCACCTCTTGAAAATGTTTCTCTTCTCATTCAAGAATCTAGATCAGAACTGAAGCAGCTTCTTGGACGAGAAGCGAAACGTTTTCAAGCAAGAAAAGTCCACCTTTGGGAGTTCAAACAGTTGCTTAAACGAACGACCCTAAGTCGAACACGTACCTGTAGCCGGACTGTCATTTCAAAAATTACACATTTCCTGGTTGCGAATTAGGTTTTTCTACTCTTTCACTTAGAAAATGACCTGCTTTATCCATGTCCCACCTTATGCCATGCTTTTGAAAGACCTCGATGGTGTTCAGCGAATCCTTCTCCACTCCCAAATAGAAATCCATCAAAGTTGGCTCTATCCAGCCGCAGCGTGGAAGATCTGGTTCAATGGGAACGCGTGTGTAAGTGATCCCGTAACCTTCCAGCACCTCTGCAAATACCTGTCTGATCTCTGGAAGAGTCACCAAAGAGGAAGCGCATTGTTAAGAAGAACCGGTTTCCGAGAAATGCAAGCCTCCAAGGTTCTGAGGAGCATTAGGGAGGCGGTAGACCAACCGAAGCAGATTCTACCTACCTGGGAGAACGTGGACATGTTGGTGTCCATCCATGTGATGCGGTAAATGGCCGGTCAGTTCACAGAACAACTCAACCTGTGCTATTAATTCCTGTTTCACCTAAGCACAGAAAAGGAGGAGAAGCTGTAAATTAATTGCACGAATATTCTCCTTTGTAAAAATGGAATCATTGGATGAAGCCTACGAAATGAATCGGGCACAATGAAAGCTTCTGAGGGACATCGTGGCAAGCACTGGAATGAGGGGTCCTTCTTGGTCTCTTGAGCTGGGTTGTTTTCTCACAGATGTTTCATTACCCAACTAGGTAGCATTATCCGTGCTGTTCCCTTGTTGTTGAGTAATGAAACGTCTGCCAGAAAACAACCCAGCTCAGAGAGCACGCAAGACCCTACAGTCCTCCTCTTCCTCCTCCTCTCATCCAACTCTCTTTTAACACTGACGATGTTACCTAGTTTGGTAATGAAACATTTGCAAGAAAACCACCAAGCTCAGAAGGCACCAAGGGCACCACAGTCCTCTTCCTCTCCACACACCCTGCTCCCTTCTGGCACTGATGATGTTACCTAGTTGGGTAATGAAACGTCTGCAAGAAAACCACCCAGCTCGGAGAGCACCAAGGACCCCTCATTTCAACTCCGTGCTACAAAGCTCTGAAATTCTCTTTGAACAACGCTAACCCAAAAGAGCACTTGTGATTTCCTGCCCTTCTTAGCAGAAAACACGCAAATTGTTGTGTGGACTCAAAAACAGGCTTTGTACAATTCAGGAAAAGAGAAACCCGTGACCCACTAGAACAGGGGTCTTCAAACTTGGCAACTTTAAGACTTGTGGACTTCAGCTCCCGGGCTGGCTGAGGAATTCTGGGAGTTGAAATCCACAAGTCTTAACATTGCCAGGTTTGAAGAGCCCTGCATTAGAAACATCATCTCCTTGATGAATTTGGCCTACACCGAAAAGAAGACCAAACTCAACCATTTTTGAGTTGCCTGGCTCAAAGTTGGCATCCTTCACAACGTATCTCAACCACCTTTGAAAGAGCAGATGGAGGGGTGTCTCCTTGGCTTCCCCTCACCTCGGCCATATTTAGAAGTCCTTCGTTTAAACATGTCCGAATTCCCATCTTTCCATGGAAGAAGCCCCCTGGGTTGAGTAGGCTGGACTTTTTCTTCAGTGCTGGGCACACTGGGGTGCCCTCAGAAAGGTTGGCATGGAGTCCTATTGGAATGCAGTGCCTACAGAGACAGAGAGAAAAAAATGAAAAACCCTCAACAGCTTTTGAGCATCTGCCAAGGAGAAAAACTTTGCAGGATCTGTTGACTTTGAACCCATTCCCAGTTCAAGATGGTGACTCATCAGATTCCTCTTCTGTGACATAGTCTGTGGGATCAAGCGTTAGTAGCAGGAACTGTACTTTTCCTTGCATATTTCCAGGATGTGGTTGAAGTGTGAGCAATACCTATTGCCTCACCATCAAAAAGGATATGAAAATATGAAGGGCCATCTCTGACAGATCAGATTTCCAGAGTTTGGATATAGACAAGAAGATTGCATAAAGACTAACATAATAGGGTGGACAAGGAGAGACCCCAGTACACATTTCCATTTGCTCATGAAGCTTCTTGGGATAACACTGGACTTAATTATGGCCTCTCAGCCTAACTCCCTCACAGGTGTTGTGATGAGGATAGAATTGGAGGAGATCCCACCCTGGGACCGTATCAAAACCTCTTGGAAGTCACGGATAAAATCTGGGCACTGACAAAACGTCCATCGTTGTCAATCACAAAAGGCTCCGCTGCCGAAATCTGCACATCTTCTAACGCCGATGCCTTACAACGTGCTAGGGAAAATCTAGGCATACGAATACCAGCAAAAGAGCCGGCTGCTGCGATTTCACACTGTTGTGTATATAATAATGAGCTCCCAGTGGAAACTTAAAAAGAGTATGTATGGAAGAAATTAGCAACAAGGGAAAGAGAACAATCTCAAGCTGATGCAGGAGGAATCTCAAAAGGTTTGCGAAGAGTCAACACAACGCAATAAATTATCTTAGATTGGTTGAGATGACGGGAACAGAAGCAGACCAGGATTAAGTTAGATAAAATCACCTGATTAAACACTCAAGGATTATTATTATTTTTTTTTTAAAAAAAAGCTGCCATCGGACTGCTTCTACCTCTTCAAAAAATATAGAGTATTTTCATTGTGCAGCATCTTTAGTTACCCTTCCCCATTTCTTTCTTTTTATACATATATAAATAGTTTATTAATTTTCTAGTTTTACAATCAAGTACTTAATAGACGTGTTGTCTGGGTCCATGAGTAATTCAGTGATATATATTAACTTCTTCAATCTAGATCCGTTATTGCACCATCACATGGTTCCTCTCTTCTACCAGTAGTACCTGTTTTACCCACACTAGGCAAATACAGTTCTTGTTATTAGTAAATATCCAATTGAATGCCAACATCTTTGTTACATTTTTCTCATAATATCAATAATACCAGTTTTTGATGACTTTTCTCAAAATGTATCTTAATTGCGTTTGCCCTTAAATGTCCAACTTTTAATTTCCCATCAGTGTTCAAAGTGTCTCTATTGTTTATCATGTCAAAGTAGGTTATATTTGGGTAACCAAAATCTTCCCTTATTCCAACTTCTTAAGTGTTTTCCTGTTTCCCTCCCATTTCTTTCTGAGCTGTGTCTGTTTGGGGGCTGCATGAAAAAAAAGAAAGAAAGGCAGGGTCCTTTGGCCTTAGGAATTTAGCGCTGCCTTGCAATCTTGGCCCCAGTTACTTATTTCAACTCCCAGAATCCCCCAGAATCCCTGAGAATTCTGGGAGCTGAAATCAACACCTCCAGAGGGCAGCCCAAACTGGTGCGGGCGGTAATGCAGTTCTTCTCTCAACTTTGGCAACTTTAAAGACGGGTGGATTTCCAACTCCCAGAATTCCCAGCCGCTGGGGAACTGTGGGAGTTGAAAGTCCGTCCGTCTCAAAACTGTAACGCAGGTGATCCTCTACTTACGACCACCGCTGAGTCCAAAATTTCTGTTGCTCAGCAAGAATCACGGGCATGCCAGTTGTCAAGCTTCTGAACTTTGACCGTGGGGAAACCACGTGCCTCAACCGTCCTAAATACCTGCCAGTTGCCAAGCTTGATCCAAAGTTTGATCGCCTGACCTATTAATTGATATAGTACGGAAATATAAAAGTTAATTACGGACTGTTAATCAACCGTGATCGATTGTACGTTCTTTCCAGAAAAACTTATGAACCAAGACGACACGCCGTACACCAGGTACTAAGAATTGTTATTGGGGGAAAAAATCAATAAAACTTTATTTAAAAAAAAAAAGTTTGATCACGCAACCACGGGATGCTGCAACAGTCGCAAGCATGGAAAAATGGTCATAAGTCGCTTTTTTTTTTGGATGCCGTAATTTTGAATGGTCACTAAATGTAGGGCTGTTAAGTACCTGTAGACCCACTTTTGGGGTCTAAAGATCTGTTTGGCTGACACCAAAGAAAGGTAAAAGGAGAGACTCACTTCTGGGCCAGCTGAACGGCGTCGGACACGGCACTCCCGTTGACCAGAAGCGAAACGTTGGAGACGGCACCGGCCAGGAAACACTCCACAATGCCTTGATTCCTCCTTCGGCAATAGCCAAAGTCGTCTCCGGTTACGATGAGCTTCACCCTGGCTTTGGGCATCCTTAGGAGTCAACCCTGGGAGCAAAATTTAGCCAGAAGTCCTGGTGTTAGCCCCTTATCTCTTCCTCTCCCCCAAAGGGAAGACAGGAGCAAAGAAGGAAGCGATGAACCGCGGGACCTATCGCCCACAGCCGGGGCTAACCGTTCCAGCGTCCCAAGGAAGCATAAATCTAAGGACACGTCTTCTGCTCGCTTCTGCTGTTAATCTCGCCGTCAGCAGGGGTGTGTGGGAAGTAAGTACCGCCACAGGCAACGTAACTTAAGAGGATTAGCCAAACTCGCCTTTCTGGATGAAGCAAGAAAAGCACAGTGGTTGGGGTTTGAGTTGGGGTTGGTTTGGTTTTTTTAACCCTCGACACGGGGGAATTGTTCGTGGGAACAATTTGTGCAGCAGAGAATGGACACCAAAGAAAGGTGTCCTATAACTCAGCCCAGCCCGTTTCAACTAAGGCAAGGTCATTTGGAACAGGTGGGGAATTGTACAGTTCGGGCACCAAAATTTTTAACTCAAGAGGTGTGGGGGGGAGGGGGGGGAGATGGGAGAACAATAAAATGTCCTGTCCTAAAAAAAATAAAAATAAAAAAAACCCAGAAGCTTTAGGGAGTGAGCTCTAACACCTTAGCAGAGGCCGTTAACAAAATGGGGGAGGAAATGCTGAATTGGTGACTTTTAAACCAACCTGATTTTGGCACGGATTTTGCCCTCTTTCAGCTTAGCCTGCCTCAAAGGGCTGTTGTAAAAGATCAAGCAAGGAAGAAACAGTGAAAAAGCTCCACCTTAGGCATGGAAGCAGCTGAGTGACTTTGGGCCAATCACCAGGAAGACGGTGAGTTCTAGTCCCTCCTTAGGCATGAAACCCAACCAGGTGAGTTTGAGCCAATCAGCAGGAGACAGTGAGTTCTAGTCCCGCCTTAGGCATGAAACCCAACCAGGTGAGTTTGAGCCAATCAGCAGGAGACGGTGAGTTCTAGTCCCGCCTTAGGCATGAAACCCAACCGGGTGAGTTTGAGCCAATCAGCAGGAGACGGTGAGTTCTAGTCCCGCCTTAGGCATGAAACCCAACCGGGTGAGTTTGAGCCAATCAGCAGGAGACGGTGAGTTCTAGTCCCGCCTTAGGCATGAAACCCAACCGGGTGAGTTTGAGCCAATCAGCAGGAGACGGTGAGTTCTAGTCCCGACTTAGGCATAAAAGCCAACTGGGTGACTTTGGGCCAGTCGCTCCCTCTAAGCCCAACCCACCTCACAGGGTTGTTGCTGTGGGGAAAATAGGAGGGGGGAAGGAGGATTAAGTGTGTTCCCCATTGCAAGTTGTTTATAAAAGTAATAAGGGCAGGAAATAAAATTAAATAAAATCAAATAAAATCAAATAAATAATACCTGATTTAAATGAACTCCGTATACTGACGGATTTGGGCAGAAAAAGAAACAGAACAAGGACAGGTTTAAAGCCAATATTAAAAATTCCCGCTCCTCCCATTTTTTCCAATCTAACTACAACTTCTTAAACAGGGCTAAGGCTTCTAAGGATTCAGTTCTCGTAAAATCGCACTCGGCTCAATCCGGGTTTGAAAAACGGGCAGCGTCCAGAAAACTCACAGAAACTTTCAAACACTCCTGCATGTAGAAATCTTAACAGATCCGGTGGAAAGAGGCTACGCTAACCCAGACTAACTAACTAACCCAGTTAGTTAGCTACAGGTGGCTTCGTCCAAGGCCGTGAATTCAAGAGCTAATATTTGAATTAAAAAAAGGTGAATTGCCTGAATTTTCGTCCTCACACTTCTCCTTTCCTACAATGTGTTCACGGGTGAAGGAAAGCCATACTGACAATTTCTTCCCAAGTTTAGTCTTTGGGCTGCGGGGAAAGGCAGAATTCTGATCTGAGAAAGATGCAACTGACCGACCAATTTTTATTTTTATTTTTTTTTTAACCAGGGAATTTTCTCTAGCAAAAACTGACCAGGTCTCCTTTGGCTTCCAGAGCTGAGATCACAGGCTGTCTACAAATACTGGTTTTTCTTGAAGATATCCGGGTGCTATCAGGAAGTAACCAACTGAAAATCCAGAAACGGTGCAACACTGGAAACGGTTGGCAGGAACTCCCGTTCTCCAGTGTCGGTTGCAAGCCAACACAAGATGATAGGTTTAATTTTCAAACTTATCTATCTTCTTTCTTTCATTCTATCTTATCTTTAATCTTCATCCAACCCCCCACCCCAAATAGTGAAAAGCAAGGCTAGAAAACAATTCAGACGTGTTCTAGCAAGTTTAGGAAGCTGGGTTTTCATAAAGGAAAGCCAGAAAGAGATCAGCGGAGCATTTTTTTTTTTAAAAAAAAGCCCTTACAAAAATCAACTGCAATAGACAAGTGACACCGATCACTGCAGAGGATATAAATTTATGCCTTGACGAAAAGAATCCTTTTCATCGCCTCCTCCTTTGCTCCTTAAAATGGAAATATTTTCGCTGCCACACCTTAAAAGTGTCCGTTAAGGTCACTGCATATAAAGTTTCTAGTAAATATTCTGAACTGATTTTAAACAGAAAAGAAGCAGGGGGCTTCCTACATTATTTTTCCCCTCTTTTCAAATGCTTCCAAAATAATTATTTCAAAGCCGCCGGCCTAGAAGCCAGGAGACTGGGAATTCTAGTCCCACCTGAGAAATGAAATCTGGCTGGGTTGACTTTGAGTCAGTCCTTTTTCTTTCTCAGCCCAACCCACCTCACAGGGTTATTGTGGGGAAAGTAGGACAAAGGAGCATTAGGTACATTCGCCATCTGGAGTTACCTATAAAAGTAATAAAAACGTGGGATAAAAAAAACACACACACACACAAGTAAATGAAATAAATAAAAAAATGGGTTCAGCTGAAGGCAGTGGTCTTTCCGGAAAATAAATCTACGCCTTTTGGATTCTTTTTGGCTGCCCCAAAGAAGAGGGAGTCAAGCTATTCTCCAAAGCGCCCGAAGGCAGGACAAGAAGCAACGGATGGAAACTAGTCAAGGAGAGAAGCAACCTGGAACTAAGGAGAAACTTCCTGACAGTTAGAACAATTAACCAGTGGAACAACCTGCCTCCAGAAGTGGTGAATGCTCCAACAGTGGAGGTTTTTAAGAAGAGACTGGACAGCCATTTGCCTGAAATGGTATAAGGTTTCCTGCCTGAGCAGGGGGTTGGACTAGATGACCTCCAAGGTCCCTTCCAACATTATTATTATTATTATTATTACTATTATTATTATTATTATTATTGTTATTGTTATTATTATTATTATTATTATTATTATTCCTTGCTTGTCTGCTTTTCATGCTGAGGATTCTTGACCATAACCGTGGATTATTTTATGATCCACAAAATGTCTGGCATGAGATTATTATATTATATTATTAAATCATCACCATCATTTTGGAAATACCTTGAGACCCGATTATACCACCAGGCTTGGGAATTCTAGACTCTCAGAGAAATTCCCCATTCAGGCTGATCTTTTTACTCTCTCCCTTGCAGTTTTGTATATTTTACACATTTGTTTTTCGTTCGTAATTTGACTCTTTCATGTCTTTCCATTGTTTTCGTTTTTGCAGTTACATATCGATTGCTCGTTGTACTCTTGCCGAAGACGGGCGGCCATATAAATGTGATCCATAGATAAATCACAAATGAACAATTTAGCTTTCCGTGTCCTGTAACAGAACAGTCAAATTCACACAGCACACGAAAACGATTCATGCAGGTTTGGCTTAGGGCGATGTGTGAATTCAGACCTTGCAATTAGAAACCATAAGATAGGTTACATATTTGGGGTGAAGGGAGCCCATTGTTAATTGGTTTGGGCTTAAAGCAAGATCCAAGGGTGCTTCTCCAGGAACACAAACCACTATTGAAATGCAATTCTCGTTAAATTGAATCCTATGGAATCTTGCAATTGCCATTTCCTTCTCAGGGCCTTAGATGTTCGTTACATTCGTTCTAATTATGGTTAGTCATTCTAAAGTGGGGTTTAAGCATCAGAAGGGGTAAGATGTCAAGGTCTATATAACAAAATAACTGATTCTTCTCGTTCCCTGGTTTTCTGAAGTCAAGCTTTTCTTGGCAATCGTATCCAGGCTAAATTTCTTCTCCTACTACAGATAGTCCTCGACTTAACAACAGTTCATTTAGTGACTGCTCCAAGTTACAACGGCGCTGACAAAAGTTGACTCACGACTGTTTTTCACACTTACAACCGCTGCAGCATCCTCACGGCCAGGTCATCCAAAGTCACACGCTTGGCTTCGTCTTTATGACGATCGCTGGGCCCCCAGGGTCAAGGGGTCTCCTTTAGCGACCTTCTGACAAGCAAAGTCGATGGGGGAAAGCCAGATTCACTTAACAACCGTGTTACAAACTTAAGACCTGTCGTGATTCACTTAACAACTGTGGCAAGGAAGGTCGTAAAAATGGAGCAAAAGTTACTTGCCTGTCTCACGTAGCAACATAAACTTTGGGCGCAATTCTCGCTGCAAGTCGAGGACTACCTGGATCTCGTCTACTGTCCAGACCTGAGGTTTCCTTGTGGTGCCCCATCCAAGCCCCGACTCAGCTTAATTTGGGAGGGGAGAAAAGCCTGGCATGTGGGAAAACAGGCCCACCTTTCCAAGGGGATCCTCTGCTCCCTCTGCCCATCACCCCCCTCCTGCATCTTCCCTTGGATGGGACCTTCGAGGTCATCCAGCCCGGCCCAGCTCAAGACTCTTCCTCATCCCATCCCAGATTAACAGCCTTACCCCAGTCTCCCGATCCGGATTCCGTCCCAACTTGCCGGGCTTTCTCCCAAACCACTCCGAATCCCATCTGCCGCCGGGATGCCACCCCTTCCGGGCCGGCCTCCAACGCGAAGCCGGAGTAAGCAGCGTGGCATCCAGATGTTCGACACATCCGCTTTGGCACGGAAGAAGGCGGACATCTGAACCGGCGGCGGGGGTGGCAGGGCCGGCAGCTCTAGGGGTGCAAAGAGACTCGATCGGGGTCTGCAACCTCGCCTTCCCCCCCCCTCCGCGCGGACGGTGCATTGCCACCGGGGGGCGGGGGGCAGCCCGGGGGCATCTATCCGGCCCTGGCTAGTCGCTGAAAGCAGGATCGGATCGCAGCTTGCTTTGCACCTACTCCTTCCCTTCGTTCACCTCCTCCCCCACCCACGACCACCCACTCACCCACCCACCGGCTCTTTCCTAGAAGTCAGCCTCGGTGCCCAGGCCGGGCGAGGAAGGGCAAGAAGGGAGAGCCGCTCTGCTTCAAGATTTGCACCCGGCGGGCCATGCAACGGCCTCTCCCGGCTGCAAAAAGGGAAGGGACCCCATCCCGCCCCCCAAAAAATCAGGGATCCTGGCACTCACCCATGACGAAAGGCCGCAGCTCCCATGCCCGAAGCGCCTTTGCAAGCTCAGCCCCGGGAAAAAGCGAAAGCGACCCGGCAAAGGCGCGGGGGAGCCCTCTGGTGGCCTCGACGGGAACTGCGGGCGGCTGCCAAAGGAAGCGCCGGAGTCGCCGGGCTTCTGATTCAGCGCCCCTCCCCCACCGCAGAGGATACTGGACTACATTTCCCAGCATTCCTCGCCTTGAGCCACGCTGGGTGGAGGCTGCTGAGAGTTGTAGTTCTGGAGCCACAGGGGGAGGGGGGTTTGGAGCGATGGATGGATGGGTAGATGGAGAGAGGGATGAATGGAGGAAGGGATGGATGACTGACTGGTTGGTTGGTTGGTTGACTTATTGATTGATCTGTCTATCACATTGCTATACAGCTGATCTCACCTAAGACAGCCCGGGCAGCTTAGGTACAATACAGCTAGTCCTCGGCTTACGGCCACAAATGGAGCCCAGAATTTCTGTCGCTAAGCGAGACAGTTGTTAAGCGGGTTTTGCTCCGTTTTGTGACCTTTCTTGCCGCACTCGTGAAGAGTTAGCAACACGGCGGTTAAGTGACTCAGGCTTGCCCCGTTGACTTTGCTTGTCGGAAAGTCACAAAAGGGGGTCACATGACCCCGGGACTCTCCGACCATTATAAATACGAGTCAGTTGCCAAGCACCTGAATTTTGATCATGTGACCATGGGGGGGTCATAAGTCAGTGTTTTCAGTGCTATTGTAACTTCCAACGGTCACTAAGTAATCTGTTGTAAGTTGAGGACTCCTTGTCCTGACCGAACTAAAAAGCTTTTTCAATAATGGAAATATATACATACATAAAAAGGTCAAGGTTCCCCCGCACACGGGTGCTAGTCGTTTCCAACTCTAGGGGCCGGTGCTCATCTCCGTTTCAAAGCCGAAGAGCCAGCGCTTGTCCGAGGACGTCTCCGTGGTCATGTGGCCGGCATGACTAGACACCAAAGGCCCACGGAACGCCGTTACCTTCCCACCGGAGTGGTCCCTATTTTTCTACTTGCATTTTTATGTGCTTTCGAACTGCTAGGTTGGCAGAAGCTGGGACGTGTAACAGGCGCTCACTCTGTTACGCGGCACTCGGGATTCGACCCGCCAAACTGCCAACCTTCTGATCGACAAGCTCAGCATCCTAACCCACTGAGCCACCGCGTCCCTTACATACATAAATACATACATACATATACACACACAGAGGTATATACATATGTATGTATATATTATGTCTACATGTGTGTTATGTATGTGTACATTTTTGAGAGCAGGCAACAGAATTTCATTTTTAATGTGTGCCTGTGTGCCCACAGTAAAAAAAAAGACAATAAAATCTCTATATCGGAAGGTCCATAATTTTCAATCACCTTATCCCAGTCCCGTGACTCCATAAAACAATGGGTTAACACTGCAATCAAAGATCAAAAACAATCTTTTTTTAAAAAAAAACCAATTGAAAAAAATCCCCGAACCATTTGCCACCTGGAATGAAAACTTGCAAGTTCTGGATTCTGAGGTCTTGTGTACAGGTTAAGCATCAGCAACGTAAACGTCCATGGAGATTCTCAAGTCATCCAAGTCATAATTATCCCAAAGAGGCTTTTTTTTTTCCAAAGAGGCAACTGCACTTCCTTGTTTGTTTGTTTTTTCTTTGAAGACGTTTCGCTTCTCATCCGAGAAGCTTCTTCAGTTGCCTCGTGAAAAAAAAGCCTCTTTGGGACATCAACAGCATGTTTTATGCAAATGGGTGGAATCGCCAACGCTTCAACAAAACTGCTGATGTAACAAAGGAGAAGAAGATTCTTTTCTCCTTCTTGCTTCTTCTTGTTCTTCTTCTTTCTTCTTTCAAGCCGTAAGTCACTCTTTGTCTCATCTCTAAAGCTTGAAGTCTGAATCGATTTGTTCTCCTCGGCGAAACTTTTGACTACTCTTCAACACGACGAAGAGCTCCGGAGATTAGAAATCCTCACCCATTCTTTAATTCTCAAATGCCTTAACTTTCTTTAAGGCCATTGGTAAGGAGGATACACGGTGCTTTTCATTCTTTTCAAAAGGGGGATTGATTGATTGATTGATTGATTGATGGATTGAGCATGTGGCGTATCATACATGGACTAGCAATAAGTATTCATAGGAAGGCAGTGGTGGGTCTGTATTAGACCATGGTTTCTGACTTAGCATTGGTTGTGTGAACCCAGCCAGTGGTGGTTTAGTCAACCAAACAGTTGTGGTTTGTTCATTTAAACGTACTTCATCCGTTGATGTTGGGCACGGTGTAATCTTCTCATTTTTTTTGTTCATTTTCTGCTTCAGTACTTCGGTATTTTGCTGGCATTTTTTTTTCCACGGTCTTTTGTTATGGAGATACTTGGATGGAAGGAGGGATGAAAGAAGGAAGGGAGGAGATGGAAAGGAAGAAAGGAAAGAAGGAAAGAAAGAAAGGGAGGAACGAAGGGAGGGAGGGAGGGAGGGAGGGAGGAAGGAAGGAAGGAAGGAAGGAAGGAAGGAAGGAAGGAAGGAAGGAAGGAAGGAAAATGAGAGGATAATTTTTTTCTGTTTCTCATTAGATTTTATTCCTTCAGCATCTCCCAATTCTTTGGAAGGAAAGACCTTCCTGGGATGGTGGAACTGATATTTCTCAGGATATTTCTCCCAACTTTTGAAATTCTTATTTGTAAAAAAAAAAAAAAACCACACACACTATCAATTAACCGACTAATTGATCAGTTTATCGTTTTGACCACCAATTTTAGCAAATCAGATCATTCTGCCTAAAAGAATCCAAATATACGCTCAAATGTGCAAAACTCAGAAGAGGGAAAGGTTGTGATTACAGCAGCTTAAAACGTTAGGAGCTTTTGATAAATAAATAAAAAAAGCACCTCTCTGTTGTTGTTGTTTTTTATTGCAAAGCTTGCTCACTCTCCGTGTCTCGCTTTGTGAAATAATTCCATTTTATGTCGATCAGGCCAAAAAAGGACTTTCCTATTAAGAGGCCCCGGGAATATTCACACGCTGAAAGAGGGCTACACTAAAAATGATCTTTTTTCCCCAGGAAGGAGGTGTGAAGATCTTTAAGGAGCTGTTCTTTCAGCACTATGGAAGGTCACAAATATTCTGGCTATCTAGCTGATGACGAGAGCTTCAGAAGACCTCAGGTGAGGACCAAGGAAGGACCAAGGGCTTCCCTTCACATGCCTTTGTAGAAACAGGACTACCCAAACTGGGAGCTTACGGGAGCAGATGGCACTTATAAAAGTCTCCAGCATCAACACAGAAAAAAAAAATCACCCGTTAGCTTCTTGGGAAAGCCAAATTCTCCACGAAAATCAGTTTCCTGACTGTAAAACAAAACAAAACAAAAATGTAGATCCAGATCCAGGAATTTAAGTCTCTGCCAGGAGCCTACTAAACTTCTGCAGATGTTTGTCGCCAACTCAACCCACCCAGTAAGAGTTTGGTCCCCAGCGGCAATCGTGCCTTCTCATTTCTTCCCAATTTGGCAGTGTGGACTTTGACTCCCAGAATTGCCCAGCCAGCACGTTTCCCAGAGAATTCTGGGAGTTGAAGTCCACACATCTTCTGAGCTGCCAAGGTTGAAAAGCCCAGATTTACTGTAATAATCTTATCAATCCATCACAGCCTTTGGTTCCAGGTTGGACACGTGGGCACCTCAGCTTCTGATCCTCATAAAAGTGAGTCAATTGAGGTTAGCAAAAGTGTATTAAAACATATCCGGCAACTGTTGGAGACGTAGACCAAAACCAGGCACTTACTACCCTCTTTGGTGGACGTGCCCTCAAACCAAAAGATATTGGTCAAGAACACACATCTAGTTAGAGAAAATTACTAAAGGACATATAGATTTGAAGCCAGAATTATTTTTGTTAGGCATACTTGTAGGAGTAAGAGTGTATATATCTAATATTACATGTATTAACTGCAGCGAGAATCCTATTTGCTCAACCGTGGGAAAAAATGAAGATTTCAGTTAAGAGTTAATTTAAAAAAAATTTAGATTGTGCAAAAATGGATAGATTGGCATTGAAAATGAAAGAGAAAGAAGATTCGGTATACTTTAGAAGATGGGATACCTTTGATCAATGGCTAGAAAGACGAGGTAGAGAGAAAGGAATTTGACATATATAAGTAAGATAAATGCGAGTCAATTGCTATGTTTTGATATGTTTTGATCACGTGACATTGGGGAGGCTGCAACGGTCGTAAGTGTGAGAAACGGTCGTAAGTCCTTTTTTTCCAGCGCCGTTGTAACTTGGAACGGTGACTAAAGGAATAATTGTAAGTTGAGACCTTCCCGTGCTTGTGTTTGTTTACTACCAGCTGTTCTGCCTGCCTTGCAGGACGGCAACGACCACGCCAGTCCTAGAAGAGGTCCCTGCGACTGGAGGAGCATGCTTCGGCCTCCGTCTCGCTGTCAAGACCGAAGCCCAGAGTCGTCCAGCTCCACCAGGCCCCTCCACAGTTTCTCCCAGGGAGACCAAGGGAAGCGAAAACGACACCAAAGCAGCAACAGCAGCAACAACCACCACCACAGCAACCAGAGAACCAGCGACCTGGCCAATGAATTTTCCGAATTTGTGGACTTCTTAGCTGATGAGGACGTCCTGGAGAGCCTTCAGCAGATCGTGGAGGACGCCGTCAAGAAGCTCCGCGATGTGACGTCCCAAAGCGGGGAGCCCATCTTTGACCTCCAGGAGGAATCCGCCTCGAGCGTGGAGAGCGAGACTTGGTCTTATTCCTACACTTCCACGCGTTCCCAGATCCAGTACCAAGCCACCACCACCGTGTCCAGCTCGGACGATGACCGGGACAAGCACTTCCTGAGTTCAGAGTCGTCAAAGGCAAGGGGCAAAATTTGCCTCTTGGATAAATACGTCTCCAGGCTCCCCAAAGTCGGAAAACAAGCTGGTCAGGAGCTGTCGGGAAGAATCCATGCGGAGGTATTTTCTAAGTCGAGGCCATTTTGTAAGAAGAGTCCTGGGGGCCCAAAGTTCTGAGGTTCGGATTTGTGTGAGGGAACCCAGTGCCAGAAAAGGAATTTTTTTTTTGGCCTTAAATTTTCAATCCCTGGTACTAAAAAAAAAAAAAAAAACAGGGGCATCCGAACGTGGCTGTTTTAAGACTTGTGGACTTCATCTCCCAGAGTTCCACAGCCACCCATGCCTGGCTGGCTGGGAATTCTGGGAACTGGAGTCCCCAAGTCTTAAAGGAGACTCCTGGCATAGAGGAGCCAGGCCATTATCAGCCTGGGTTTGGTGGTAAGTCTGCAAATCAGATGATGTAATGGGAATGCTGGCAGTCCTCATCTTACGGCCACAATGGAGCCCTGAATTTCTGCTGCTAAGCCAGTCAGATGTGAAGTGCGTTTTGCCCCATTTTATGACCTCTCTGGCCACAGGATCACGTGACCCTCCCGGGGACACGGCAACTGTCATAAATAGGAGCCAGTTGCCAAGACTTAAAATTTTGATCACCTGACCATGGGGATGCTGCAACGGTCGTTAAGTGTGAAAAACAGATATAAGTCACTTTTTCCACTGCTGTTGTAACTTCAAACAGTCAATGAGCGTTTGTAAGTCCAGGTCTACCTATAATCTTGAGGAATGGGATGAAGAGGCAAATTGGGTCTGGCTCACTTAGCCTTTCTTAGCAAGAGAAATTTTGGTCCCAATTGCTATAAATCAAGGACTACCCATATATGAAACAGGCTCTGTCTTTTATCAGGCTCTTATCAGACATTCACTTGTCTGAGATGGTCTAGGTTCTCCTGCTTGAGCAGGGGGCTGGACTAGAAGACCTCCAAGGTCCCTTCCAGCTTCTCTTCTCTTCTCTTCTCTTCTCTTCTCTTCTCTTCTCTTCTCTTCTCTTCTCTTCTCTTCTCTTCTCTTCTCTTCTCTTCTCTTCTAGGGAACACCTGCTGCCAGCATCAAGTTCCCTTCGTCCAGTGCGCTCCCACTTGGAGGGTCTTCTCAGGGTGCCGCCGGTAAAAGATTGCCGGCGGATAACACCCAGGGGGAGGGCCTTCTCTGTGGGCGCGCCTGCCCTCTGGAACCAGCTGCCCGTGGAGCTCAGGACTGCCCCTGACCTTCGTTCATTTCGCCGGGACCTGAAGACCTGGCTCTTTGAGCTCTCCGGCCCAGGCTGAGAATTTTAACTGGGGTTTTATTTTCAGGGATAATTTAATCTTTTAATTCTCTTTTAACTTTGTATTTTATATTGATGTGATTTTAAAATGCCCTGTAAACCGCCCTGAGTCCTTCGGGAAAGGGCGGTATATAAATCTAATAAAATATAAAATCTAAATCTAAATCTAAATCTAAATCTAAATTTCTTCTCTTCTCTTCTCTTCCATTCCATTGCATTCCATTCCATATTCTATTCTATTCTATTTTCTATTCTATTTTCTATTCTATATACTATATTCTATATTCTATTCTATTCCTTATCCTATTCCATTCCATATTCTATTTTATTCAATATTCTATTCAATATTCTATTCTATTCTATTCTATTCCATTCCATTCCATATTTTGTTCTATTTTCTGTTCTATTTTCTGTTCTATTTTCTGTTCTATTTTCTGTTATTTTCTATTTTCTATTTTCTATTTTCTATTTTCTATTTTCTATTCTATTCTATTCTATTCTATTCTATTCTATTCTATTCTATTCTATTCTATTCTATTCTATTCTTCATTCCACTATTCTATTCTATTCTATTCTATTCTATTCTATTCTATTCTATTCTATTCTATTCTATTCTATTCTATTCTATTCTATTCTATTCTATTCTATTCTATTCTATTCTATTCCATTCCATTCCATTCCATTCCATTCCATTCCATTCCCCCTGTCCCCAAAGACGCCCTTTTGGTGACTAGGATGAATTTGTTCTCTTCTGATTTCTTTCCCCATTCTCTCTCTCTCCCTCCCTCACAGTCGTTTTCCGAACAGTCGGGAGAGAGCTACTTCCAGCAGCAACATCTGCACATCTGGGCCAAGTCCTTTGAGCATCCCAGGAGGGAGTTTTTTGCCAAGGTGCAGAGAGCCCTTCCTCAAGACGCGTTCTCCTTCGAGTCGCTCCACAAGGAAATCACCAGCGTCTTGAAACGGCCGATTCAGCATGGCCTCCCGCTGCACTACGTCTGCCATGAGCACCTGCACCTGTTGGAGTTCTTAGAAGAAACCAAGATCCTGGAAGGTCTCCAGGATGTCATCAACCAAGCGGTGCTCAAAATTTTGGAGGCCACCGTGACGGGCGGCATCGTCGATTTCTTTGAGGAGCGCGGCTACTCTACCTCCTGGGATTCGGAGGAGGAGAACATCTCCGAAACGTACGCGAGCGAGGAAGAAACCTCCGAGGGTGACAAGCTGTATGTGATCTGCAAGAAGAAGGAGGAAACCCTCTCGGAGGAGGAGGAGAAGGGAAAACGCACCCCGCCTGGTCTCCCCAAAACCAAACAGAAGCCAACCACTCCGGAGGAGTCCGCTCGCAAATCCAAGTACGTCTCGCCCAAAACGAAGGAAACCCCAACCAAGCCAAGATACGTCCCACCTCCCCTCCCGAAATCCAGACAGAAGAAGCAAGAGCCAAGCCAGGCTGAAACGGAGACCACCAAATCGGTATCGCCGAGGGTTTCTTCTCTAAAGCTTGGGAGACACCGAGGCAAAGTTGAAGGCTCCTCGGTCATGTCTGAGCCGCCGTTCCCAGAATGCTGAGCTGCACAGGCTAGGGATGCTGGGGACTGGGCTCCTCGTCCATTTTGGAGGGGTAGCGGGGTGGTGGAGAAAGCTGGCCTAGGGGGTCTTCTCCATGAGTCAACAGTGGTTAAACCCATGGTTGGACATATGGGGAGATTGTTCTCCTTATAGAGCAATTATTTTGGTCCTTGGCTTATGAATCATCTGCTCGTCTCTGCATCCTGATTCCTTCCTACTTTTTGGAAGACGTGTTTAATCTTGGCTAGCAAAAGAGCAGGGAAGAAGCCTTTGTTCTTTAGTTCCACTGAGATCTCCCCCTTCTGCAGTGTAGCCTCCCTCTCGAGATCCTATTTCAATAACAGAAAGCAGAGGGAATGCTGCTCGGAGCAAGCGGGAGTCCTTATCAGCCAGTAGGGTGTTCCCGAAAGGAGCTGAAGGAATGAAATCGATTAGGTACTAGATCACATTAGATCAAATCAGGTTAGGGTTAGAAAATCGGATTTGTAGAGAGGAGATGGACTGCATTCAATTAGATTGGATAACTCTGGGTTAGATAGCAAATGGATCGAACTGGCCTGGACTAAACTGGGCTGGGTTGTGTTGGTCAGACTGGTGTCAGGTGCACAAGATCAGGTCCACACTGCAAGGTCCAAGTGGTCTTGCACCGATTCGTTGCTCCTTATTGTACCGAGGTATTTATTGTGAAGTAACTTATTGGCCCTCATGTCTGTGCACAAGAATCTTCTCAATTGCTTGACTTTAGCTAAGGGTCAGCGGAATTCAAAAGAGCTCATTTGTGGCTACTTAGGGATTCTTGGCTGATGCCTCTTTTAACTCCGCCCTAGGTCCTGCCCTCTTTTCTCCTACGATTAGATTGGATGAGATAGCAAATGGATTGGATTGGTTGCATCGGATTGGATTAAGCACCTGTAAACAGGTCCTGCCTCTAATTGTCAGTGTGGCCCATAAACTATTTTCTAAAGAAGGCCAAAGAAAGAATACAATCCCAGTGGCTTTTTAATAGTCTGGCATATCCTTGTCATGCCACAGAAGTTTATTTTCATTTGCGTTTCTCTACGCTCTCTTAAGTGGGACCCCTTTATCCCAGACTGCCTTCCCTGGGAACCTGTAATCTCTGAGCAGGTTTTTATTTTACGAGCTTCTTTTGCACCGGTCCCTTAAACCGGGTTCTCCTTTTCTCCTACTTCTTCAGACCAGGCATATCATCACTCCGAAGGACATCAAACGAGCTCGTCTCCAGGGAAAACCTCTTCCCAAGCAGTCCATCATCGACTTCCTGATCGAAAACGCCGCCAAGCTGATCTTGTACAAGTACAATTACGAAACGCTCCTGGCCGAGAAACTGGGTTTCATCTCGGTCCCAGTCACCAAGGTCTTGCTGGAGATCATGTTCGGCTACAAGAAAATCAAGGGCAGCGGGATACGTCTCTCTTCTCAGATTGACTGGACCAAAGTTTACGACGAGATCTCCAAGAAGCAGCCGACCAAGCCCAAAGCGCCCAAGCAGGAGAAGAAGAAGAAAGGGGAAGACAAGAAAGAGAAAAAAGGCAGAGAGAAGAAAAAAATAGAGGAGAAGCAGAGTCTCTTCACCAAGCCATCAGACCTGCCCAAAGGAAAAGTGGTGGCCGTCAAGCTGCACGGAGACCAGAGCAGCAAAACAGAAGGCGTCTCTGAACAGGGCGGGGCGGAGATTTTTGAGATCATGCCTCCTCAGTTCCCATCGGATGCCGAACAGGCCTCGGCAGAAGAGACCGGTGGCACCCAGCTGCCAAGCTCAAAGCTATCTCCTCCCAGTACGAAGGTCTCAACCATCACCGTAGACGATCCTAAGAAATCGGGCGCTCAGGATTTGGAGAAATCTCCTTCCGCTCTCGGCACACCAAAGTCTTTGTGGTCCGCCCGAAGAGCTAGCCCTGCCGTTGTGTTACCGGAGGTGGATGCCACCAGCCAGGGCTCTGAAGCTCAGGGCAAGAAAGCTTTCTCTCCAAAGTCCAGCTTGGCCGGAGAAGGGAGCAAGACGGTGCTGCCCAAAATCTGAAACGCAACTTCTGTCTGATTAATAAAGGATATACATTTGTCTACAGACGTCAGACCAGTGCCTTCCGCCTTCCACTGCATCTAACCGGTATCTCGCCCGCAAGATGACCAGCCCGTTGAACTTTCCGATGTTGAGTTTTGCTTTTTGGTTTTAATTCGGGAAACGTTGAGTTTTATTCTTCAGAAGCTAGCCTATCTTCCACCTGGTTCGGAGATGTTCTTTGAGTTTTACATACTTTTTTAAAATTCTTTTTTAACATTAAAAGGCCTTTTTTTTCTTGGCTTCCCATCTATCCTATACTTTACTTTACCCATGTAACGAAGCCACCTTAGAAAGGAGTATTTGTAGCTCAGGGTTGAAGTGAGGGGTCCTTGGGTGTTCTCTGAACTTGGTTGTTTTCTTGCAGACATTTCATTACCCAACTAGGTAACATCATCAAGGCTAGGAGGGAGAGGGGTTTGCAGAGAGGAGGAGGAGGAGAGGAAAAGGGGGATTGTGGGATTACCTAGTTGACTTAACAAAACATTTGCAAGAAAACAAATCTCAGAGAGCACCAAGGACTCCACAGTCGTCGTCCTCCACCACCACCACCGCATAACAAACCCCACATCCTTTTACCACTGATGACCCTTCCTAGTTGGGCAACGAAAAGTCTACAAGAAAACAACCAAGCTCAAGAAGCCAGAAGGACCCCCTCACAGAAACAAGGTTTGCTGGGGTACTTGAAGGGTTTCTGGGTTAAGGTCTTTTGCTGACTCTAATAAAAGGGGGTTCATAAATTGATTAAAGGTCTCTTTCTTCAATGCATGGCTTTGGATTATGGATTTTCCCCCCCTTCTCCCCTTGGAGACTTTTACAAGGTAGTGAACAAATCAGTGTGCTGCTGTATCTGGTGGATCTTGCTGAACCATCCAGAAACAGAAATCTGGGTTAAAATTAAAACAATTTAGCACACTGTGAGAAAGCATCCCCAAATTTAGATGTCAACTGAAGTCTGCTTACAAAAAAACAAGTCTCTGTGTGGGATGAGTGGGGGGTCACCTTCCCCCATCCTCAGCTCCTCCTTAAATTTAAATAATCTGTTTTCTAGGATCAGATAATAAATGGAATCACACCGTAACCGAATCGTCTGCTTCACGCAGTATGCTAAATCACCCCCCTCCAAAAAAATCTCTCCTAAACTAAGGTTAAGGCTACGTAACCCCAACTGCCCTGCTTAATGCTATTGTTGAAAGTTAAGTTTGCAGGTGAGATGGTTGGCTTGGTCTTAATTTATTTAATGTGCTCCTAAAACTTTCAGGTCTCTGAAGTTGCTTTGTTCAGCCACAGGAAAACAAGGCAAAAGGATTGCGTTTATTAACTACCCGGATTGTGTAAAGTGGAAAATTCATAAGAACAGATTTGGCAGAATAGAGGCAACAAAGCGGTCCATTTGGGTCTTAAAAATAATAAGCTGGCAAGGGAGAACTGCAAGTCATATAGACATAACACTACACAGCGCTGAATGGGATTTACACATGTTACAATCTGTACACGTTTGTGTTAAATAATCCAGTGAGGTTTATTTCCAGATAACGTAATAACAGCATAAACCCTGTCAATGTCAGAACTTGCTTAGGCATCACTTAAATGAATTTGAGATACAGTTTCTCTTTCGTTCTTTTTATAGCAGGCTATCTACTTTATGTTTTCACTTTCTAACTTCATCCTGTCTAGCATGTGAGGTTTGGGAAATGGGAAGATACTTTGCAACCAAGCTGTTGTTGCTGTGTTGTAAATTTTGTTCGTGGCTCTTAAAATATCTAGATTAGAAGTTTTTCTTGGAATGGACCTTTTATTGTATATTCCTTGCTGTTAATAGGTGTGTGTGTGTGTATACATACATTTTTTTTTCCAGGTAAAACGTTTGCTAGCATTGCATCATAAGGAGAGTTGTGAAGTTGGCTACCACACTTTGATTGACCTTTTTGTTTTAGAAGGCTTAAATCTCTCATTCTTAATATATTTTTACATACGATTTTAGATTTGGGATAAACCTTTTAACGTTTTAAACTCCACGAACAAGATTTAGTTAGAAGAATTCAAGAAATACTTGAACTTTAAGTAATGATGTCACTAATTGGATATAATTGTCCAAATGCTGCCTGAAATTGGAACATTTCTCCCACATTCATCCACCTACAGAGTAGTCCTGGTTGGTGCTTCTGTAAACTTTGAGAAGGGAAAAACTGATTTTACAAATATAGTAGATATTATTAATTTTGTCATGTACTCTGTACTTTATTGTAATTGCTTGTTTGGACGTTATCAATGCTAGAAGGGAGTGGGGTTTGCGGAGAGGAGGAGGAGGAGGAAGAGGACGGAGGGGGGAGGAGGAAGAGGAGGAATGTGGGGTCCTTGATGCTCTCTGCGCTTGTTGATTTTCTTGTAGACATTTCATGACCCAACTAGGTAACGTTATCAATGCTAGAAAGGAGTGGGGTTTGTTCTCTTTGTCACCCTATATCAGCAGTCCCCAAACTTTTCTATAACCTGCACCCCCTTTTTCTTTTTCTTTTTTTCTTTCTTTCTTTCCTCTTTATTTTCCTTTTCTTCTTTCCTTTTCTCTTTTTTCCTTTCTTTCTCTCCCCTTTCTCTATCTCCTTTTTCTCTTTTTCTTTCCCCCTTTCTTTTTTCTCCTTTCTTTCTCTATCTCCCTTTTCTCTTTCTTTCTCTCTCTCTCTTTCTTCTGCCTAGAGGTTAAAGGGGCATGCCAGCTGACATAATACACCAATAAATAGCTCCCTTTTTAATCTTTTCAACACGCTAAGAACTATCAGAAACCCTTAATCCCCCAAACAGGAGACATTTTAATCAGATCCTTCGTTTGAGCCAATTAAAGATCACGTGACAGGAAGGCGGGATTCGAACCGGCGTCCTCCTCAAGGTCTCCGGTTCTGGACGGCAGCGGCCACCTTTGAAGGCCCCGCCCACCCTTCCACCCTCAGCCTTTCCGCCCGGCCCCGCCCTCTTTCCTGGCCGCCACGTCGCCGCAGCCGGTTGGTCGGCCCGCCGCGCGCTTCGAGCCTATCAGCTCTCCGGCCTCGCGCTGCCGGGAGGGCGGAGCCGGAACACGTGCTCCGTGTTGGCAACCGCCGATTGGCTGCCGCCCAGCGCCGGCACCGGAAACGGCTTCTGAGGCGAAGCTCGAACCGCCGCCGGGAGAGCCACGGCAGGAGCGGAGATGAGGCGACCGCGCGGCGGCGCTTCTTCCTCGGCCCGGCCCGGCCTGCTCCCCGCGTCGTCGCCGCCGCCGCTGCTGCTGCTCGTGCTGCTGGCCTGCGGGCCCGGCGGGGCGAAGGAGGCCGAGGCGGGCGCTGTCACCTGCGGCTCGGTGCTGAAGCTGCTCAACACGCGGCACAACGTGCGGCTGCACTCGCACGAGGTCAAGTACGGATCCGGTGAGGAGAAGCGGCCGAAGGGGCGACGGGTAGGGGAAGGGCGGACTGCAGCTCCCAGAATCCCCGGCCTGGGGTGGCCGGGAACCCCTCGGGGGGGGGGAGGGAGGAAGGGAGAATAGAAGGGAGGGAGGGGTCTTTCGGGTAGACGGCTCCTGAATGGGGAGGCTCTGTCGTCAGGAACGGGGGCTACCGGGAAACACGGGCTCTTAGTCCTTTATAGTGGGAGGGTTGAGGGCGCCTCCCGTTCAGATTTATTTATTTATTTATTTTAATTCAATTTTATATCCCGCCCTTCTCCGAAGACTCAGGGCGGCTTACAAGCTTAGCAGTAGCCTTCATTCTATGTATATGCCTGCTTATTAGGGCTTTCACACACACCCCAAGTGGCATTATTACAAAGTCAGCTTAATTGCCCCCAACAATCTGGGTCCTCATTTTACCTACCTGGGAAGGATGGAAGGCTGAGTCAACCTTGAGCCTGGTGAATGGGGAGTCTCTCTTATGAATGGGGGATGTGGGGAAAGATGGGTCTAAGAGTCCTTGATTTGCGGGGTGGAGGCGAAGGAATGATGGTGCCTTGCATTCAGATAGAGGCCTCCTGAATGGGGAGTCTCTCTTATGAATGGGGGATATCGGGAACGATGGGTCTAAGATTGCGGGGGGAGAGACTTCCTGAATGGGGAGTCTCTCTTATGAATGGGGGATGTGGGGAAAGATGGGACTAAGTCCTTTAGTTGCGGGGTGGGGGGGAAGGAATGGTGGTTCCTTGTATTCAGATAGAGACTTCCTGAATGGGGAGTCTCTATTATGAATTATGAATGGGGGATATTGGGAAACACGGGCCTAAGTCCTTTATAGTGGGAGGGCTGAGGGTGCCTTGTATTCAGATAGAGACTTCCTGAATGGGGAGTCTCTTATGAATGGGGCATATGGGGAAAGATGGGTCTAAGAGTCCTTGATTTGCGGGTGTGTGTGTGAAAGAAATGGTGGTGCCTTGCATTCAGATAGAGGCCTCCTGAATGGGGAGTCTCTCTTATGAATGGGGGATGTGGGGAAAGATGGGACTAAGAGTCCTTTAGTTGCGGGGTGGGGGGGAAGGAATGGTGGTTCCTTGTATTCAGATAGAGACTTCCTGAATGGGGAGTCTCTATTATGAATTATGAATGGGGGATATTGGGAAACACGGGCCTAAGTCCTTTATAGTGGGGGGGCTGAGGGTGCCTTGTAATCAGAGAGAGACTTCCTGAATGGGGAGTCTCTTATGAATGGGGGATATGGGGAAAGATGGGTCTAAGAGTCCTTGATTTGCGGGGTGGAGGCGAAGGAATGATGGTGCCTTGCATTCAGATAGAGGCCTCCTGAATGGGGAGTCTCTCTTATGAATGGGGGATATGGGGAAAGATGGGTGTAAGAGTCCTTTAGTTGCAGGGGGGGGATGATGGTGCCTTGCATTCAGATAGAGACTTCCTGAATGGGGAGTCTCTCTTATGAATGGGGGATATGGGGAAAGATGGGTGTAAGAGTCCTTTAGTTGCAGGGGGGGATGATGGTGCCTTGCATTCAGATAGAGACTTCCTGAATGGGGAGTCTCTATTATGAATGGGGGATATGGGGAAAGATGGGACTAAGAGTCCTTTAGTTGCAGGGGAGGATGATGGTGCCTTGTATTCAGATAGAGACTTCCTGAATGGGGAGTCTCTATTATGAATGGGGGATATGGGGAAAGATGGGACTAAGAGTCCTTTAGTTGCTGGGGGGGAGAGAAATGATGGTGCCTTGCATTCAGATAGAGACTTCCTGAATGGGGAGTCTCTATTATGAATGGGGGATATCCTGAAGGATTAGTGTGGGAGCTGATGGTGCCTTGTATTAAGATAGATAGACCAATCCTGAATGGGGAGGCTCTGTCAAGGGTCTACTGGGAAAGGTGAGTCTAAGTGTGAGTGAAATTGCTTTCTACTTCCGATAGACATGTCCTGAATGGGGAAGCTTTGTCACAAATGGAGGCGATAGGGAAAGATGGTCCTGAGTCCCATGGTTTTTTCGGGGGGGGGGATTTGATGATGCCTTGTATTCAGATAGACACTTCCTTAATGGGGAGGCTCTGTGGCAGATGTGGGCTACCTGGAAAAGTTGGCCTAAGTCCCTGGAGGGTAGGGATGATATTGTTCAGATAGACAGCTCCTGAACCAGGAGGATCCCTCACGGATGGTAGTTACAAGGAAAGATGGGTCTAAGCCTCCTTTGGGTGGGGGAAGCTGTTGGCTTGTATTTCAGATAAACAGCTCCTGAATTGGAAGGCTCTACTAAAAATGGGTGTTACTTGCTGAGGTGGGTTTACTCTTCCCACCCCACCCCCCAAGCTGGGCTGGGACCTTCCCCTGGTGTTGCCTCTTGGCTTTTGCCAAACTGTCCATAAAGGATTTATCGAAGGGCAGCCAGCCACGTGTCTTTTCTCCGTGAATAAAATCAGAAAATAAAAACTAGAAGCTGCGATGGCTGGGTGCTATGTTTAACATTGGGGGGTGGATGGGTAGTGTACAAAATGGGCTTTAAATAGGGTTGGAGGGAGTTTGCTTAGTTCTTCAACCTCTGGAAAGCTAATAAACATGACGCTTATTATTACTATACCAAGCTATAATTGCTGTTTGCTATTGCTACCAGTTTGTTCCTAGTGGTCCCAGACAAAGTTTCTGGATAAAGAGGAGGGGGGAAAAAACAAACGATGTCCTCTGTCAGTTCTCTAGCTTCGGCTTGGTAGATTGCTTCTGGCTATGAGGTTTCAACATCCACGTCTAAGGAATCGGTCAGACTCAGACCAGAGTTTCCATCCAAGTGAGCGCCCTTTTTTGAGTGATTGGCAGAATATTCTAAGGTAAAGTCCCTTGTCTGTCATTGAAAGCTAGTTTGCTTCTGTACTGTTTATTTTCTACATGTACATTTGGAGACCTTATTGTAGTTTCCTTGTACAGAGATTTCATTTTGTGCTCTTCCGTGTTCGCCATTGATGGATCAAGAAAAAGGAAAAGGAATGTAGCGCAACATAATTATTGTGTTTTCTGCCCATTCTTCTTGGGAACGTATAATATCAGCACAACAATTCACTGATGAGAGGGTAACTGTTTTGTTATTAGGTAGTGGCCAACAGTCAGTGACTGGAGTCGAAGGATCAGATGATGCTAACAGCTATTGGCGGATCAGGGGCAAAATTGATGGATCCTGCCAACGAGGAGTACCAGTAAAATGTGGGCAGGCGGTCCGACTTACTCATGTCAACACAGGGAAGAATCTGCACACCCATCACTTCCCATCACCACTCTCCAACAACCAGGTAAAACTGGAGTATATTTGATATATTTCAGCTGCATGGATACATTTAAATCTAATTGATTCTACTATTGAGTTGGAGCTTTAGGAAGAATGCTTATCTGGTTGAAATGTCAATTATGCTTTTTAATTTGTTGCCTACCATTTGATACTACAGATATACAGCAGCGGCCCCCAACCTTTTGGGCACTAGGGACCGGTTACGCGGAGAGGTTTTTCCGCGGACCGGAGGGGGCTTGATTTCGCATACTGCCCGCATTCTGCAGAGGGGGCTTTGCTTGTTTGCGTGGCCTGGTGCCAGTTGGGGATCCCAATATACAGCATAACTCTGTACCAATTTAAGAAAGACGTCTTGCTATGCTTATTTTTCTTTTGATGAGACCGTGCCCTCAATTTTGCGAATTTTGTAACGAATTTATAACACATAAATGAACCGTTTTGGACAGTTCTAATATTAAATCCATATGCTTGTTTGAGCTATTCTGTTTGTTTCTTACTATGCAAAAATACATTTCCAACAAAATTTATATATATATATATATATATATATATATATATATATATATATATATATATATATACACATACACACACACACACACACACACACACATATATACACACATACATACATACAAATGGCAAGATACTAATTCCGCTTAATGATAAAGGACTGCTTTGTAAAAGCAAGAGTCTTAATGCCATTTTTTTTTCCTACAGTACAAATTGTGACCTTTTTTTGTCAGGCCCAAACAACCAAGCATACACATGCAGAGTTCAAGCAGTTGCCTATAATACAGGAATCTCCCCAGACTAGCAACCTTCTCTAGGGAACAATTAGATAAGGCTTCAAGGACGGGGGGGGGGGGAGGCGGGGTGTCAGCCATTTCCCGTCTGGTTGAGTTCTCCACCTTGCTACTATCGATACTAGTAACAGCTCTGGAAAAATATATATATAGAACAAGAGAAAGTGTGAGTGATAACTCCCTAGCTCTGTAATTAATATTCTACTTGACATTGGTGTGAGTGGTTTGTTAATGACGCCACACAGTGTGTACTTTGCGGTTTAGACTATCAAAGTGTTTCACAGCTATTTGAAACTGATACAACAATCTGATTATTTCTACTAGGAAGTTAAATTTACTGAAGCTGCTACAGGGCTGAGGGAAAGTACTTTATCTAAAACACAATGGGAGGCCCCATTAACATTTTTTGCTCTGTTTTTTTTGTTAGCTGCAAACCTTTGATGCCTTAAAAAAGGATAAAGTTGCTCTAGAAAATATTGACTTAGGTCGCAGTGCACTAAAGCAGAGTCAAGTGTATGTATTCGTGACTTAAAAGCCTTTGCTGTTTATGCTTCAGCAAGTCACAGTATACATGTAATTTGAATCGCTTCAGCAAGTCACAGTATACATGTAATTTGAATCGCTTCAGCAAGTCACAGTATACATGTAATTTGAATCGTATTGTTATTTCAAAGCTAATCAAGTCCTCGTCCCAATTTATCACTTCTCACCTGGGTTGCCGTCTTTCAGTTTTACAGGCTAAACCACAAACCACAGGAATTGTGTTCACACTGCAGGCTAAACCAACACAATTTAGCTCAGGGTTTCCTAACTTTAGATCTGTGGGCTTCAATTCCCAGAATTAAATCCCCATCTGGTTGGCTGGGGAATTCCGGGAGTCGAAATCCACAACTCTTCAAACCTGGCCAGGTTAAGCTGACGGTCTTGTGCATGCCAGGATCTTAATAAGCCACCATTGGGAGATTTTGTCTTGCAGTGTAAATCCAGCTTGAATCAAACCGACAAAGATGCCTTGTCTTGACACACTTCTCTTTTTTTTTTCCCCCTCCCACCCCATTTCTGCATTTGACAGGAAGTAAGTGCCTTTGGGGACGATGGTGAAGGGGACGATTTAGACGTGTGGATGGTGCAGTGCAGCGGAACGTACTGGGAGCGGGACGAGGCGGTACGCTTCAAGCACGTGGGGACTGATGTGTTCCTGTCCGTGACGGGGGAACAATACGGGCACCCAATCAGGGGCCAGCGGGAGGTCCACGGGATGAATTCCGCTAATCACCACAACTACTGGAAAGCCATGGAAGGGGTTTTCATCAAGCCCAACTCGGACTCCACGAAGCATGACGAACTCTGAAACGTGAAGGGCCCCCCCCTCTCCCTCCCCCCCCACTGCTTCCTCCTCTTGCGTAAATTCCCCTGCCACAAAGCTCAGCATCTTAAAGGCACAGTCTCAGGCTTAATTCTGAATGATCTAAATCCAACCGGTTCCTTTTCCGTAGCTGCTTCCTCTCCCTGTCTCCTTCGTTTGCCCCCCCCTTTTTTTCCCCCTGAAGGAAGGAAAAGTGATTTGCTGTGTATATTCTTAATTCCGAGGTGCAATAAAACATAACTTTTATAATTCTTTCTCTTTAAATAGTCTTGGAAACGGTTTCCACCGACAGTCACGGATGCTGCGTTCCTGATCTTATTAGCTTATTAGGTCTCATCCAGTTTCTCTGCCCTTTTTGAAAAAGCCTGTGGCAGGGGAAGACCAGGAGAAGATGGGTAGAAAAATATATATTAAAAAAGCAATACCGTAGATCACCCCCAGCTTTCTGCTGCTCTCACCCCTCCGATCCATCTGGGACTTTACACAACCTTTGGTTGTATTCATCTGTCTTATCTTTCATTTCAGTGGGAAATTGGCAACCTGTTGGTTTTTTTCCCCTTCTAATAAGAAACAGTTGCTTAAAGAAAAGGAATTAAGCTTTCCACAAAGTGCTTTAAGGAAATCCAGAACAAGCCATGGAAGGACAAGTGAAATTGCTGTAAAGTGTTAGGACGCTGGGATGCCGCCGTCTTTTGTGTTTATTCCATTCTGGTGTGTGTAAAAATTCAGCCTAGCGGAGTGGGAATTAGCAATTCAAAGCTACAGAAAACCATTCAAAATCTACCTTCCAGGACCTCCAAGCGAATCGCTATGTATCTGTGAACTCAGAACAGTAGGAAGAAGAAACGTTTAAAAAAAAGTTTTTAATTCTAGAGCCCGGATTTCTAAAGTCGCTGATTTATTTCCTCTGCAATCAGCACTTGGCCGAGTTCTACCAAATCTAACCAAGTGGTAAATTAAGGATTAAGTGTCCAGAAATCTGAGCTTCACTGTCCAGACTAGGTGTGACGCTTAACATTGTCTCTCTTGTCTTGATTTGCTGTGTTGCTTTTTTTCCGTTCCAGTTGTCAATCGACGTTCTTCTCGTGGTCAACATTGCTCTGAATTTTCTGAGATGTTTTCCCCCCCTCTAAGGACTTCTGTACACCTGCAAAACCATCCTAAAATCTTCTCTTGTAACTGCCTTGTGAGGTGTTGGTGTATTTGAGGAGAGACATCAAGACCGCATAAAGTGAAAGTGCATTAGATTATCCCTAAGTATTAATATTCAAGGGCTTATGACTTCTCCTCTCTGTCCCCTTGGCAGAAATTTACTCCAGCGGTGAAATTACAATTCAGGCCATAAGTGGGAGCCCCCACGCCTGGAGCTTTCTTTAAATGAAAGTCGCAGTGTCTTACTGGTGTCTGACTCACCGAATTCACATATTTGTGGTGAAATTCCCTTGGCAAACAGTAAATTTGCCAGGAAAACCACCTCCTCTATAAGGTTTCCTTATAAAAATGCTCGATCAATCCTTACCATTTGTTCTCAATGTGAATTTTGAGGGCCAATGTGGAAGACCATTTCCTGTATAGGTTGACCTTGACTTTAAAACCGATTTCTTTAGTGTCCGAAGTTAACAAGGGCACTGGAAAAATGGCTTAGCACTGTTTTTCCCACTTAACAACCATCGCAGCAGCAACTGGTTCTGATTGATGACTGTTGCCGTGTCCCAGGGTCATGCGATCCCCTTTTTGCGACCTTCTGAAAAGCTAAATTTGCTTAACGAACAGGGTTTCCCTGCCCAAGCAGGGGGTTGGACTAGAAGACCTCCAAGGGCCCTTTACCAACTCCTGTTATTCTGATTGCACGATTCACTTATCAACTGGAGTGAATCACTTCAGAAGTGCAGCAAAACAGGTCGTAAAAGGGGGCAAAACTGGTTAGCGATGGAAATTTTTAGTCATAAGTCGAGGACTACCTTAGGGTTGTGACTTCCACAAGGCTGGAAGGATCCGTGTGCTGGATGATTTTGGAGGAAAGCTCTGGAATTGGATGGCGCTTTTGAGAAAATCTTCGGGAACCAGCTGCAAAAAGATTTCTAACTTTTAGACACGCCTGGTTTGATACTCAAGCTTGTATCAACCCAGTGACTTAACAGTGAAGCCAAATTATTTTCATTTATTACATTTATCTGCCACCCATCCCACGGAAATTACAAAGGATGAAATCTGAATGGGGGATATGAGGAAAGATGGGTCTAGGTCCTTTAGTTGCAGGGGGAAGGAATGATGGTGACTCTCCTGAATGGGGAGTCTCTATTATGAATGGGGAATATCAGGAAAGATGGGTCTAAGAGTCCTTGATTTGTGGGGTGGAGGGGAAGGAATGATTATGCCTTGCATTCAGATAGAGACCTCCTGAATGGGGAGTCTCTCTTATGAATGGGGGATATGGGGAAAGATGGGACTAAGAGTCCTTTAGTTGTGGGGTGGGGAAAAAGAAATGATGGTGCTTTGCATTCAGATAGAGACCTCCTGAATGGGGAGTCTCTATTATGAATGGGGAATATTGGGAAAGATGGGTCTAAGATTGCCGGGGGGGGGGGGAGAGAAGGAATGATGGTGCCTTGCATTCAGGTAGAGACCTCCTGAATGGGGAGTCTCTATTATGAATGGGGGATATCCTGAAGGATTAGTGGGGGAGCTGATGGTGCCTTGTATTAAGGTAGACCAATCCTGAATCCTAAAAACAAAACAAAAAAAACCCCACAGGCTCCAGCAGAGCAGAAGTGGTACCTTAATATGTGTTGTTTTTTTTAAAGATAACCTAGAAACAACCTTATTGCTCCCCTCCTCAATCTTCCTACTAGCGTGACTACTAATGCAAGAATTCACTTTTTTTCCCCCCAAACCCATTGGGAGGGAGGGAGGAGGAAAAATCAAATTGAGACAATAGCCAAAAAAGACAAGAGATGTTGCAGGTGCAGGAAGGTGGTGACCCAGCGTGACTTTGGAAAAATCCACGTGGAGGGATTAACAGGCATCCATTGAGGAGGAGAACCTGATTTTGCACGCACAGCCGAGGCCCACCAGAGCTTTGCGTTCCACCCCTCCGGCTTCTTTGGGGCTTCTGTTTCTCCTTTCTGGGATCAGGAAGACCCGCCAGAAGCTTCTGGAGGCACCATCTTTGCTCGGAGATCCCTTCTTTAAGGTTGCAAACGCCGCCAGGGGAACTGCGGAACATTTCTGTTGCCTCCGGGACGCCCATCTAAGGGGGGGGGACTTAGAATAGACAGTTAAGGGCCACGGTTGAGTCCAATTATTTCCGTTGCTGAAGGAAGCAGTTGTTAGGTGGATTGTGCCCCGTTTGATGATCTTTACTGCAGGTGTTAAAGGAGTCATGCAGTCATTAAGCAAATCTGGCTCCCCCCCCCCCCCCCGTTAACTTTGTTTGTTGCCAGCCAGCTGGGAAGATTACAAACGGTGATGACTAGACCCCAGGACAATGCAACGGTCGTAAATACATGCCAGTTGCCAAGCGCCCAGATTTTGGTCATGTGACCCTGGGGAGGCTGTTGTAACTTTGAACAGTAACTGAATGGTTGTATGTCAAAGACTACATGCATGAGAAAAGAAAGGAAGAGGACAGAGGGAAGAAGCAGAAGTGAGAAGGAGGAGAAGAGGAAGAGAAAGGAGGAGAAGAAGAGGAAGAAGGAGGAGGAGGAGGAGAAGAAGAATTTTCTTTAAAAATGAATACAAGGCATAAAATCTATCTAGGAAACGCTATCCTCTGTTGAGCAAATGCAACAGGAAAATCCCATGTCTGTACCACTGAAATAATCCCAACCACTGTAACAGGATTGAGTTCTAGAAGTTCTTTATAACCCCAGAAATTAGCCGAATTCGCGAAGATTTTTTTTTCCCCTCGCAGCCGTAGCCAGATGTCCCATCTGTTTTGCAGAAGTCACAAGCTCCAAACATCCGAACTAAGCCCCACTCCTGCTGTTTTTATCTGGGTGCAAATAATGCTAATTTAATCCTCTTAATCCATGTAGCTAATTTCAATCTTGCCGATTTTCATGGATCTGCGCGGAAGAATGGCTACGTCAGGATCCAGACTGGTGTTTTCTATCACCCCCCCACACACCCCACTCTGGATACGCAGTCATCTACTTTAAAAGAAATTACGTGCGCAAAGAAGAAGAAACGGAAATATGAACAGGGTTTCGTTTTAATTTTGCCTTTTACCCTAAATTTGCTAGTCTCGTTGCTGTCTTGTATTTTGTACTCTGAATAAAGCACCATCACTATTACACACAGCAAAAGGACACAGTTGCAGATGTGGCTGTCTGTGTACTTCAAATATACATTTCTTGTTTTTTAAAGGAAAGATTTTAGAACCTAAATCATCCATTTTAGCAACAATGGAGCAAGGTAGTAACCACAAAGCACACCTTTTTTCTTCGAGTATACCAATCAAAATAATCTTCCTATAATAAACATGTCAAAGATAGATAGAGGCCTATTGCTTTGATATATATATCTTGACGCTTGTCTTCTGTGGTCCTTTGGATACTCTCTTTAACTAGACAGATTTTTGAGCAAGACCTGCTGTTTGAAGCAGTGTTTGTCTGCTCCCCATCATGGTCATTGCCTTGGATGGTCCAAGGAGCCAGTCCAGGCAGTAGCGCTGTGTTGTGGTCTGTGCTGTCACACTGCATGATACGCTAAGTTTACAGTCCCTGGCAAAGTGCGACACGGATGAGCAGCACCCGAAGCAGACACAATTCTCTTTTAGGAAGGTCTTTTAGAGCAAGGGTCACCAAACCCTGGTCCGTGGATCAGAACCGGGCCCTGGCATGCCAGCAACCAGTCTGCACAAAAACAGCAAAGCCCCATCTGTGGGATGCAGGCAGCACACACAACCACGCACTCTCCGGTCGGCGGAAAAACCTCTCTCCACGGAACCAGTCCCTGGTGATGCCCAAAAGGTTGGGGACCTCTGTTCCAGAGACTCTTAAAAGGTTCTGCATTTCAGAAGAGGATGCAGCTTCCTGCCTGGAGGACACTGGGGTTAGTAGTTGTGTGCATTGCCACCGACAAGCTGTTTTGTTTGGGGCTGGGTTTTGTGCCATGCTCCAGCATGAAGGCAAAACTGGGACCAGTCACAATCTTTGCTTGCTCTGTGACAGAAGTCTGCAAGCACTCTGGCAGCTTGAATTTTGTTTTCTGTTCGAACCTGCACGTAACCCACTTCTGTTGTAGGCCACGAGGGAGCTTCAAGACTGGGTGTAATCCCCCTGGCCGTGTCCAGGAAAGAGAGGTTTTGCCCGTCACTCTTTCGCAGATTGTAGTCCTTGCAACAAATCACTTAGTTCTCTGAGCTTGGGGTCCCCCCTGCTGGATATTTCAGGAAAATCCTCCATTCTCTTAAACAGGGCACTCTCAGTTGCCTCTGCCGAGCCCTAAGGCTCCTCTAATTGGTCCTAGATCATCTGAAGACCGGTTTCTGGGTCTTTTATGTAAACGTTCCTGATCCTCCTGGCATGCTCAGTGGGTCTTTTCCCAAAACATTGGTTGAAGACCTCTGGTCTAATATGTCCATCTCCTCAGTGCATAACAGGTCTCTCCTCGGTGCATTAGGCTAGACCCCTTATTTTGCATTTTGGAAGAAAGATTGCCAGATTCCGTACTTTTCTGGGTGATCGCCAAACTTTTCCAAAGTCCTTTGGTGATCGGCTCGTGTCTAGTGAGTCCACAATGGCTTGATTTGCGTGTGGCTAATGGGGGGTGATGCGCTACTGCAGCCTGAGTGTGGTGTGTGTGATCCGATCATCTCTGCTTTAGGCCAGCCTGTGTGGCACGGTTGAGGAGTGGAGAGAGTAACCTGCCGCTGCTATGGTTAGAGTCTTGGGGTGTGTAAAGAAGTGGATGGCCTTTGCTTCATATATTGGGACTTTTTCCTTCTTGCAATACTGAGTTGCTTCGTATCGGCAAGCATTCTCTCGTCTGCTGCGATGGGATTCTGGCTTGACTTCCTGCTTCGATATCGGCGGGTGTGCAGATTCCTGCGGTGAAGAAATGTCTCCACCTGATCTTGAACGATGGTACACATGCTCTATAGCAGGGGTCTTCAAACTTGGCCCTTTTATGACTTGTGGACTTCAACTCCCAGAATTCCTCAGCCAGCAAAGCTGGCTGAGGAATTCTGGGAGTTGAAGTCCACAAGTCATAAAAGGGCCAAGTTTGAAGACCCCTGCTCTATAGTGTGTCGTGTAGAATCTTGCTCTTCATGCTCTGAATGTCTATGGAGATTCTCGGCCCTCACGGTTATCCCAAAGGGGCTTTTTTATTTTTCAGGAGCCAACGGGACGTTCTTTTCTCTGAAGATGTTTCGCTTCTCATCCGAGAAGCCTCTTCAGCTCTGACTGGATGGTGGGAGGGAACGGAAGCATTTGCACTACGACCCTTTTTCACACTTACGACCTTTGCAGCATCCCTGCGGTAATGTGATTAAAATCCAGATGCTTGGCAACTGACTTGACTTTTACAGCGGTCCCCTTTTGCCACCTTCCGACAAAGTCAACGGGGAAGCCAGAGTCACCTCACAACCCTGTTACTAACTTAACCGCTCCGGCAAGAAAGGCTGAAAAATGGGAGCAAAACTCACTTAGCGGCAGAAATATTGGGTTTCATTCTGGCCGCAAGTCAAAGGGCCACCCGTACTAAAGTACTTATAAGCTAGCTAGCTAAACAAGAAAGAAATTAAGCCTGTTAAAATGTTCTTGAGGACACAGCACAGCTTAATTCAGTATCCAGTAAGAAGCGGCCGATTCTGAGAATTTTACTAACATTTTCTTTTCCCCTGGAAAATTCTCAAATTAACTTTTTTTCCCCCCATTGCACAGGTTGGCTCCTGCTAGTGTGTGTCTCAGTTTAACTGGAGTTTTGAAGGTGGTGGAAACTCCGTCGCCCCCTTGTTAATGTTGGCATTTGGAAGACGTCTTCCCAAGATTCAGATGGCTTTCTGATACGTATATTCGGATTTCAGCATTCGGAAGAGGTTTTCCAAGATCCAGGTGACTTTTTGTGTTCGTGCGTATGTGTTCCGGATTTTTAACGTTTGGAAGATTTTTCCGAGGCACCAATGAAACTCTGGTGTGTGCGTGTGTGTTTTGTTTCTTTTTCCAAGGTTCAAGCGACTTTTTTTGGTCTTTCTTATATTCTGATTTTGGTGTTTGGGAGAGGTTTTCCTAGATCCGAGTGACTTTTGGGTACGTTAAGCGTGTATGCAGATTTTAGTGTTTAAAAGAGGTTTTTCCAAGGTTCAAACAAATGACTTTTTTTGTTTGTGCATTCTTATTTTGGCATTTGGAAAGGTTTTTCCAAGGTTCATATCGCTTTTTTGGGGGTGGGGGGGTGTTCATTGCAAACACAGGGAAGGGGGTATGTTTGTCAGGGACAAACCCCCCCCCCGTTTCTCTAAGCGAGTGTGGTGGGCTTGCTTTTTAAGGGAAGGTGCAGTGTGCGACACCCCCCACAAACACACACCCAGGATCCAGATGGTCACATTTGCTCCTTCTAAACCTCCATTTGCCCCTTCCCCCCCCCTTCTGAATCCCACCTCCCAAAAACTATTAGCAAAGGAAACAGGAAGAGAATTACTTTATCTCGCAACCTTGCAAATCCCAGCATTCTCGGTACTACGTGTTTTGGGTTTTTTTGTTGTTGTTGTTTAACCACCAGCAACAGGAAACAAAAGCGAGGGAGATGGCTAGGTCTGGGAAAGCATCACAAACCTGAGTGCTCTCCTTCCCACCTCATTTCCCCCCCCCCAAATTAATTCCCAGGATGCAACAAGAAACCACAGTCTCCAGCCTGTAGTTCCATGCCAGGATTGGAGGATTGGAGGCTTTTCCAACGTGGGCAAGATTCTGGCTTATTCATCTCCTGAAAAATCTTGTGAAGGGACCCTTGTCAGATGTAATAGTAATATGTAATAGTCTCTCTCTCTCTTCCCCCTTTCTCTCTTTCTTTCCCACTCCTTCCCCCTTTCTCTTCCTCTTTCCCCCCTTTCTCTTTCTCTCCTTCCCTGTTTCCCTCTCTACCTTTCTCCCTCCCTTCCTTTCTCTCTTTCTCTTCCTTTCCCCCCCTCTTTCTTTCCCTCTTTCTCCCTCCCTTCCTTTCTCTTCCTCTTTTTCCCCCTTTCTCTTTCCCTTTCTTTCCCTCTTTTCCTCTCTACCTCTTTCTCCCTCCCTTCCTCTTTCTCTCTTTCTCTTCCTTTTCCCCCCTCTTTCTTTCTTTCCCTCTTTCTCCCTCCCTCCCTTTCTCTTCCTCTTTTTCCCCCTTTCTCTTTCCCTTTCTTTCCCTCTTTTCCTCTCTACCTTTCTCCCTCCCTTCCTCTTTCTCTCTTTCTCCCTCCCTTCCTTTCTCTTCCCCCTTTCCCCCCTTTCTCTTTCCCTTTCTTTCCCTCTTTTCCTCTCTACCTCTTTCTCCCTCACTTCCTCTTTCTCTCTTTCTCTTCCTTTTTCCCCCTCTTTCTTTCTTTCCCTCTCTTTCTCCCTCCCTCCCTTTCTCTTCCTTTTTCCCCCTTTCTCTTTCCCTTTCTTTCCCTCTTTCCCTCTCTACCTCTTTCTCCCTCCCTTCCTCTCCCTCCCTCTCTCTCTCCCCCCCCAACCCAGCCCCCCATATATCTCTTACACATTTGCATTCCATCTCCCTTCCCCACCCCCAAGCTGGCTTGCCGGAGACCTTTTGACCTTCATTTATGGGTATTGCTTAACCACATGCGTCTTTTTTTTTAAAAGAAAAATAAAAGCTGTTCTTTGAGGACTGCCAAGCCAAGCGAGGGTGATGGGGGGCATCTGAAGCGGGGTGGGGAGAGGGGAAGGAGGAGGTATTCCAAAGGTGTGTGTGGGGGGGTGGAATTCTCCCCTCTGCCCCCCCCCCCGCTTTCCAGAGGGAGCGAGCTGTTCAGCAGTCCACCAAACTGGAAGTAATTCCTTTTCCTTTCTTTCTTTCTTTCTTTCTTTCTTTCTTTCTTTCTTTCTTTCTTTTTCTTTTTTTTACCTCTTGCCTTCGCCCCTTGTCCTTTCCTGTTTCATTCAAGCCTTGACAAATGGCTGGAGAGCAGCGACCCACCCTCCTGTGTCCCCCCCCTCCCCACCACCTCTCCTTTCAAGTCCCCTTCCTCTTGATTGACTCAAGACCTCCTGGGACGGAGAGAGGGGGGGGGGACGGCGGAGGCCTTGGGGTCACCACCTCCCGTTTCTTCAAAGGCCCTGCGGCTGCCTGCAGCTGCCTGCCCTGGATGGGGTTAGCAGCCGAGAGAAATGCAAAACAGAGGGAGGCCCAAGCGGCTACCTCCTCACCCAGTTCATTCCAGTTCGAACCGACGTTGGCCAGTTCCAGGCTGAGCAGCAGAGAAAAGGCGATGGAGAGAGGGGAGGGGGCTCCGCTTGGACCACCACCACTTCCTCCCAAGCCTTTGGGCTGCTACCCGGACAGCTTGTGGTTAACTGGGACAGCAATGTTTCGATTTATTTCTTTGTATTGCACCGCTTGACATGGAATTCAAGGGGGGGTGAATTATGTTTTGACACCCCTTCCTCTCCTCCTTTTCCCCACAGCAACCTTGTGAGGTGGGCTGGGCGGAAAGAGAGAGGGATTGGCCCAAGCTGCTTTTCACGCCTAAGGCGGGACTAGAACTCACCGTCTGCTGGGGAATTGGCCCAAAGTCACCTAGCTGGTTTTCACGGTTAAGGCGGGATTAGAACTCACCGTCTGCTGGGGAATTGGCCCAAAGTCACCTAGCTGGTTTTCACGGTTAAGGCGGGACTAGAACTCACCGTCTGCTGGGGAATTGGCCCAAAGTCACCTAGCTGGTTTTCACGGTTAAGGCGGGACCAGAACTCACCGTCTCCTGGGGACTGGCTCAAAGCCACCCAGCCATCTTTCATGCCTAAGGTAGGACTAGAACTCACCATGACTTTGCTTGTCAGAATGTCGAAAACGATGCGGTGACCCCGAGACATTGGCAGCTGTCACAAACACAATGCCAGTTGCCAAGCGTCTTCATCACTGTACGACGTACAGTGGTCGTAAGCGTGTAGGTGTGGGGGGAAACAGTCGCAAATCACTGTTTTCATTTGCGAAACTGTTGTAAGTTAAGGACCACCTGTATAACTTTAAACTGCCCCAAGTCACCAAGAGAGCGAGAGAGATGGGCGGTGTCTAAATTTGACTGGCAAGCAAAGAAATCAGTCAAAGCCAAGGAGAAGGAGTTGTGGGTGGGGGTGTTGGGGGTGGGGGGGGAATGGTTTGCAAACCATCTGATCCGTCTAGTATATTTTTATTTATTTATTTATTTATTTTATTTTATTTATATACCGCCCTTCTCCCGAAGGACTCAGGGCGGTGTACAGGGCAATGCAATAAAATACAATGTACAAAAATTAAAAATATTAAATACTATAGCCCTATTCAATAAATTAATACAAAACTATAAAATACCCCTAAACCCATCAGACCAGGCTGGCTTGTATATGAATCCCCCATCCTATCCCAAGGACCTGGAATCCCCAGAAAGAAGCAAATCCTCAGCTATGGTTTGAAGTTGGAGAGGGAAGGGTGTGCGGGGGGGGGGGACAGGAGAAAAGGTGCACTTCCAAGATTCCAAGGAGCAATAAATCCATTTCCCCCCCCCCCTTTTTTCCCTGTTGATTTGTGGAGTGGCTGATGCCCTTTCATTATTGCACTGCTAGAGGTGAAGCAGGACAGGAGCGCAACAAAGAAAGAGTAGCAGACTGCCCCAAAGCATGCTTTTGGCACTCCCAACACACACACACATACACACACACACACACACACAGACATACACACAGACACAGAAACACACACACAAACACACACAGACTGCTGGCTGAGAACAGAGCTGAGGATGGTGATGAGTGAGCCTGCACATAAGCCTTTATTTCTATAAAGAATTCTAGTATAGAAGGAAAAGAAAGAAGAAAGGGAGGGGAGGGAGGGAGGGAGGAAGTAGAGGGAAAGGAAAGAAAGAAAGAGAAAGAGAGAAAGAGAAAGAATGGAAAAGGAGGGAGGGAGGAGAGGGAAAGAAGGAAGGTGGAAGGAAAGAAAGAGAAGAAAGGGGAGGAAGGAAGAGAAGAAGGAAGGAAGGAAGGAATGTGGGAGAGAGAGAGGAAAAAGAAATTTTATTTTATTTTATTTTATTTATTTTTTAAAAAAAACAGTTCAAAACCTCTAGGTTGTCTATACCCGTGAAACAAATACAAATAAATCTGGGGTCCCCGGAAGGGGTTGCATTTTAAAATTGAAAACTTCCCCTGTTGCTGCTGCCTCTCCTGCTGCTTTTTTTCCCTTCCTTTTTAATGATTTGCTGAAATGCAAAAAAGGAATCAATCGATGGTTTTTAAACAAATGGGCCCAAATACGAGGGGACAGACGGGCAACTTTCCCAGTCTTAAAAAAGAATTCGAACAAACAAACAGACTTTCCCTTCGATCCAGCCCTTTTCCCCCTAACCCCTTCCTTGCCCCAATCCTCTCCAT